>NC_140073.1:59622041-59894721 GCF_964194135.1 Talpa europaea | reverse complement strand
ACTCAAATTGCCAGTTTGGGTAATCCTAAGCCTGTGATGCTTTTAGTGAGGCATATGAAATATGAATAATTACCCTTTAGCTTTTGTATTTCATCCCCTTCCTGAAAAAAGTAGCCATTATCCCTAATTATGTATATCATCCTTTCTTTATTGGTTTGCTCAGTTTCAGTCATAACATACCTAAACAATAAATATCTTAGTGTTTTTCAATTTAAAAAATGACATGTAAGGTGCTGGCATCTTTTCCACCCAATATCTTACTAATATAATTTCCTATGTTTCTATTTGTAAATTAATTCACTTTTACTTCAATTAATATTCCATTGTGTGAATATACCACAGATTTCCCTTTCTTTTGCTGGTGGGCAATTTGTTTCCATTTATGTTGATATGAACAGTTCCACTATACTATTTTACTTGTTGCCTGATACATGAAAGTTTCTGCAGAATATTTGCATGGAAATGGAAATATTGACTCATAAAACTAATTCAAATAATTAAGACTTAGTCTTGCAAGGTTAAATTCTGTCAATTCTTTGCTTTGTAATGTGAATGCTACCTAGTGGCATGCATTTTGATTTGCATTTCCCAGCTTATTAATGAGACCGTGACTCTGTTGGTATATTTATTGGTCATATGTGTTTCCCATAATCTTTCAGTTACAAGATTTTATTAGTCTATACCAATAAAAATACTCGGCATTTTTATATTTGAGTTGTGATGATAATAAAATGATGTTCATTAAAGTGAAATATGGGCACATTTTAGTAATGTATAATAAGCTAGACAAATTTCTAATAAAGGATATGGATTAAAATAGAAAATTAAGAGAATATGAAATAATTTTATTTTGATATCAATTTCATGGCTTTTTTTACAACTTGATGTTTTGACAGAACGATTTCGTGATTTATTACTCCCACCATCTAGTCACGACTCCGAGATGCTGCCCTTCATTCGATCTAGAAATTATCCCAAGTAAGCAAGAGGAGTTCATGGGATATTGGGGAGGAAATGGACATAGTGGTGGGAGAAATTTGGGAGGGCAAAGACACAATGTTTTCTCTCCTAGGATTTCTGCAAAAGCCAGCATAACCTAACCTAACGAGGGCATCTCCTGCAATATTTCCCAAACTAGAAAAAATAAAACAAAGACTTGCTTGCAAGTGTATTCTAGCTGTGGCTGGAACTGTTGCAAAATTATCTGATCACCATAATTGATCTCTCCCAACCCTTGGGCACATAGATATAGTTGGATAGCCTTACAGGGATACATCCTTTACATGTACATATTGACAGAAAACCTGGGCACCTTAAGAGATGAATACTTGTCTGTTAGTAATTTCTTCACAGTTGCTGTTTGCAGAGATTACTTTTCTGCTACTTGGGCTTACTATCAGCTACCTTCGCTTGGAGAAGGGAAGGAAGGGTCACACTGTTTTGTTTTGTTGTTTTTTTTTGTTTTTGTTTTTGTTTTTTACCTTGGTTATCTTTGCAACTCTCTTTCTGAGTACCCTTAGCTATATGGTATTACATATATCCTTCTCGTTCTTAGATTACTTATTTGATAGTGATTTGATATATTCTAATGTTTGCAGAGATACCATGTGACAATTATTTTTAATGTGTAACACTTGGAATAAGTATTTATTTTTGGAATCTGTAGATTAAAGGAATAAAAGTCATCAGTGATGTCATACACACCATATTACAGTAGTTGAGAGTGCAAAATCTAAAGTACATGTCCTTACTAGCTGACTAACAGGCGGCCTAACCTTCTGTTCCTCAATTCTACCTATCTGAAAGGAGAGAAGAGTTAATACTTGCCAGTTAGGGTTATTAGGAAGATTAAATAAATTAATAGACATAGCATAAATATTTAAAATTGAGTTTTGCATATAATAAACACCCACTTTAAGTACTATCATTGTTATTAATTTAAAATTGCATTATTAATTATATTTGCATATTTCTCAACACATTAAGGAAATAGGTTGTTCATTGATCTTGAAGGATAACTTATATCAGGATAATTTTGTCATCCCAATCTTAATAATACTATGGAAGTATAATTTATTCAATATTTCCAAATTTTTGTTAGATGCTGAAGTGAGGCACTGCTTTGGTGAACACTTAGCAACTTTTTGAGCTTTATTTTTCTGTGATATCAAATGAAACCTTGCTAAACAGAGATTTCTGGGTCTAAATAATACGTAAAGATTCTGGATTAAATAAAATTTGTTTATTTGAAGTTTATTAAGTATTTGTATCATCCCATTAGCTATTTGTTTATTTGTATTGAGGAAAATTTGGTTTGTGTAATTGTGTTTACTTTAGGGATTATATGCCCAAACTTTTACAAATGCTTATTTTTACATTACTCCCAAAAATCTTTTTCCTGGGCTTCATTGGGTCCCAGCCTAACACCCTTCGTCTGGTTGCCTCAGTTTTGCAGTCAGATGTCAAGGGTTTGTTACTGCTTTAGTGTAGTTTTAGTCTTTGTTTTGATTTTTGACATTCCCACACATATAAATGATTCCATCTGGCATTTGTCGTTCTCCTTCTGACTTATTTTATTTAGCATTATCCTCTTCAGCTTCATGCATGTTTTCTCAAATGGCAACTCAACTTAGAGTTGAGTATTTTCCACTGTATATATACAATACATTTTTCTGATACATTGTTCTGTCCTTGGACGCAGTTTCCTTCTATCACTTCACTATTGTATTAAGACTGCAGTGAACATAGGAGTGCATATATTATTTGAATTTATAATTGTTTCATTCTTTTTTGTGACTTAACTTGATCACTTTATTCTTTATGTATCTTTTTTATTTTATATATTTTACATCATTTTTCATTTTTGCACAATGTATGCATTTTCATCTTGATTATAGTCCCCATAGAATTCCCACCCCCCTTATTTTGACCATATGATTGTTTAGTTCTTAAGGTAGATACCTAGGAGTGGAATTGCTGGGTCATATGGAAGATCCATGTTTAGTAGTTTTAGAAACCTCCACACAGTTTTCTTTAAATTCTGGATTAGTCTACATCCCCACCAACAGTGCATGCGGAGGAGGGTTCTTTTAACTCCATGTTCTTGTCACTTCTGGTCTTTTTGATTCTCATAGCATGAGGTACCATCTTATTGTGGTTTGAATTTGCATTTACTTCAGGATAAATGATGAGGAACATTTTCTTATTGTCCTGTTGCCCATCTGTATATCTTTTTTAGAAAAGTGTCTGTTTAGGTCTTCAGGCCATTTATTGATTGGATTAATTGTTTTCTTTTTATTCAATTGCATGTGTTCTTTAAAGCTGGATATCAACCCTTTGTGAGTTTGATGCGTGACATATTTCTCCCATTCAGTAGGATATCTTTTTGTTTTAGTGGTATTTTTTTCTTTGCTGTGCAAAAATCTTTGTTAATTTCATGTAATCCCATTTGCTTATAATTATTTTACTTATCTTGCTTTTGGAAACATATCCTGAAGGACATCTGTGAAGCCAGTGTTGTGGAATGTTTGTCCCATGTTTTCTTCTTTGTACTTTACAGTTTCAGGTCTTATAACCATAATTTTTTCCACTTTGACTTAATTTTTGTGCAAGGTAGGAGGTACTAATCTAGTTTCATTATTTTGCATGTGGCTTTCTAGTTTTCCAGCACTATTCATTGAAGAGACTCTCCTTTCTTGAGTGTATGACATTGGTTCCTTTATTGTAGATTAATGTTTCTTACAATCGGATTTCTTTCTGGGGGTCTCAATTCTATTGCATTGCTTTGTGTGTCTGTTTTTGTTAAATTACCATACTCCTTGATGCTATTATCTTTGTAATATAGTATGAAACCTGGGAGTGTGGTGCTACCACTTTTGTTTTATCAGGATCATTTTGGCTATTCAAGGTTTCAGAAAAGTTTTATTTATTTGAAGAACGCCAGTGGACACTTGATAGGAATTGCATTGAATCTGTATGTTGCTTTGTGTAGGATAACCATGTTAATAATGTTAATTCTGAAAGAGTTTGTGAAGGATAGGCACTAATTCATTTCTAAATGTTTGGTAGAATTCATTTGTAAATCCATCAGGTCCTGGGCTTTTGTTTTTGGGGAGGTTTTTGATTACCATTTCAATTTCGCTGCTTGTCATTGGTCTGTTTAGGTGTTCTATTTCTTCTTTATCTAGCTTTGGGTGACTGCAGAGTTGTAGGAATTTTTCCCTCTCTTCTATATTGTTGAACTTGTTTGCATATAACTGTTTGTAGTAATTTCTGATTATTCTTTTGATTTTTGCTGTGTCTGTTGTGATTTCTCCTCTTTCATTTGTGATCTTATTTATTTGTGCTTTCTCCCATTTTTCCTTTGTGAGCCTGGCTAAGGGTTTGTCTATTTTATTTATTTTTTTGAAGAACCAGTTTTTGCACTGGAGCAAAGAAAGTTTGTTCAATAAATGGTGCTGGGAAAACTGGGTTGCTACATGCAAAAGAATGAAGCTAGACTACTGCCTCATGCCATGCACAAAAACCAACTCAAAATGGATTAAAGAACTAGACACAAGACAAAACCATAAAATACATAGAAGAAAATATAGGCGAAATAATACATGACATGCACATCAAAGACATCTTTACAGACATCTTTACATCACCCAAAGCAGTGATAGTGAAGGCAAAGATAAACAGCTGGAACTACATCAAATTAAAGAGCTCCTGAACAGCTAAAGAGACAATAACCGAAATGAAGAGAAGCCTCACTGACTGGGAGAAAATTCTTGCACACAACACTGATGATAAAGGACTGATCACAAAAATCTGCAAACAGCTGATGAGACGCAACAAAAACAAAGAAAATAATCCAGTCAAAAAAAGAGCAGGCGTGCAGACCTCTCCTGTTGCGCCCACTGCTCCCCTCAGTAGTGTATTTCGTCACTCTGCCTGTTCTGTTCCCTGCTCTGGCTCTGGTGACTCCTCTCTCCCTCCAGCATTTCTGACTGTATCCAGTATGTGTATAAATAAATAAATAAATAAATCTATAAAAAAAATGGTCAGAAGAGCTAAAAAGAAACTTCTCCAAAGAGGAAATGCATATGACCAACAGGCAAATGAAAAAATGTTCAACATCACTTGTAATCAGGGAAATGCAAATCAAAACTACAATGAGAAGCCATCTTACAACAGTGAGAATGGCACATATTTAAAAAAAAATTAACAATGACAAATGTTGGTGAGGTTGTGGAGAAAAAGGAACTCTCCTGCACTGTTGGTGGGAGTGCAAACTGGTCCAACCACTGTGGAGTGCTGTGTGGAGATTTCATGGCCTACTAAACATAAGCTTCCATATGATCCAGCAATTCCACTCCTAGTTATTTACCCAAAGGACACAAAAACATTAATTCCAAAGGGCACCTGCATCCCTGTTTATAGTAGCACTATTTACAATAGCTAAGCTTTGGAAACAACCCAAAATGCTCAAAAATAGATGACTGGATCAAGAAGATGTGGTGCATATACATAATATAATTTTACTCTATACATAATATAATTTTACTCAGCAATCAAAAAAGAGAAACACATGGAATTTGCAGCAACATGGATAGAGCTAGAAGGGATCATGATCAGCAAAATAAGTCAAAAAGAAAAAGAAAAATACTGGATAGTCTCCCTCATAGCAGGAATTTAAAAAACCTAAATAAGGGACCAGGAAAAAGACTAATTAATATAAAGTAAAAATCAAAATCAACAAGCAACTATAAACCAGAGACACACTACGGGGGGTGGGAGGGAAAGGGAGAGGAAGGACTAGGGTCAAAATAAGGGGGGGTGCAATTGTATGGGGACTATAATCAAAATGAAAATGCATACATTGTGCAAAAATGAAAAATGATGTAAGACTTACATAAAATGAAATATTAAAAATTAATAAATCATGTTAATTCTTCAAATCCATGAGCATAAAATATCTTTCCAGTTTATTATGTCTTCTATTTTTTATACTAATGTATTACAGAGTTTCCGTTTCCCTTACTTCTTCTTTCATTAAGTTTACTCCTAGGTGTTTAATTCTTTTTTTGTTGTAATTTTGTTTTTTTTTTTTTTTATTTTACTTTTAATTTTTTTAAATAAATTTTATTTTTATATCCCCCGTACAATTGCAATCCCCTTATTTTGACCCCAATCCCTCCCCTCCCCACCCCCCACCACCCATAGAGTGTCTCCGGTTCATAGTTGTTTGTTGATTTTGATTTTCACTTTCTTATAGTTATTCATTTTCCTGGTCCCTTATTTAAGTTTTCTAGATTCCTGCTATGAGTGAGACCATCCGGTATTTTTCTTTTTCTTTCTGGCTTATTTCGCTGAGCATGATCCCTTCCAGCGCCATCCATGTTGCTGAAAATTGCATGTGTTTATCTTTTTTGAATGCTGAGTAATACTCCATGGTGTATTGTACCTCATCTTCTTGATCCAGTCATCTATTTTTGGGCATTTGGGTTGTTTCCAAAGCTTAGCAATTGTAAATAGTGCTGCAATAAACATAGGGGTGCAGGTGCTCTTTGGAATTGGTGTTTCTGTGTCCTTTGGGTAAATACCTAGGAGTGGAATTGCTGGATCATATGGAAGCTCTATGTTTAGTAGGTCCAGAAATCTCCACACAGCTCTCCATAGTGGATGGACCAGTTTGCACTCTCACCAGCAGTGCAGGAGAGTTCCTTTTTCTCCACATCCTCGTCAACATTTGTTGTTGCTAGTTTTTTTAATATGTGCCATTCTCACTGGTGTAAGATGGTATCTCATGGTAGTTTTAATTTGAATTTCCCTGATTACAAATGATGTTGAGCATTTTTTTCATATGTCTGTTGGCCATTTGCATTTCCTCTTCAGAGAAGTTTCTTTTTAGCTCTTCTGCCCATTTTTTGACTGGATTATTTTCTTTGTTTGTGTTGAGTCTCATCAGTTCTTTGCGGATTTTTGTAATCAGTCCTTTATCATTAGTGTGTGTGTAAAAATGTTCTCCCAGTCGGTGGGGTTTCTCTTTCTTTTTGTTATTGTCTCTTTTGCTGTGCAGAAGCTCTTTAATTTGATGTAGTCCCAGCTGTGTATCTTTGCCTTCACTATCACTGCTTTGGGTGATGTGTCTGTAAAGATGTCTTTGATGTGCATATCACGTAGTGTTTCACCTATATTTCCTTCAATATATTTTAGGGTTTCTGGTCTTATGTCTAGTTCTTTAATCCATTTTGAGTTGATTTTTGTGTACGGTGTGAGGTAGTGGTCAAGCTTCATTCTTTTGCATGTAGTGACCCAGTTTTCCCAGCACCGTTTATTGAACAAACTTTCTTTGCTCCAATGCATATTCTTTGTTCCTTTGTCAAAGATTAGTTGACCATATATCTGTGGGTTTATTTCTGGATTTTCTATTTGATTCCATTGGTCTGTGTGTCTGTTCTTGTTCCAATACCATGAAGTTTTGATGATTATGGCTTTGTAGTATAATTTGAAGTCTGGGAGTGTGATGCCTCCATTCCCTTCTTTTTTTTTTTTTTTTTTCAGGAGAGCTTTGGCTATTCGGGGTTTGTGGTGATTCCATATGAATTTCATCAATAATTGTTCTATTTCTTTGAAGAATGACATAGAAATTTTGATTGGAATAGCATTGAATCTGTATATTGCTTTTGGTAGGATGGCCATTTTAATAATGTTTAGTCTTCCAATCCATGAGCAGGGGATGTCTTTCTATTTCTTTGTGTCTTCTTCTATTTCTTTTAACAGTGTTTTATAGTTTTCTTTGTATAGGTCCTTTACCTCTTTTGTTAGATTTATTCCCAAGTATTTGATTTTTTTTGTTTCGATAATAAAAGGGTTTTTTTTTTTTTAATTTCTTCTTCTTCAGATTTACTGTTTGTGTATAGGAAGGCTAGTGACTTTTGTGTGTTGATTTTGAATCCTGCCACTTTACTGAACTGATTAATGAGTTGAATTAGTTTTTCTGTGGAGTTTTTGGGGTTCTCTATGTATATTATCATCTGCCAATAGTGATAGCTTGACTTCTTCTTTTCCTATTTGGATTCCTTGTCTGTCTTTCTCTTGTCTTATTGTTCTGGCTAGGACTTCCAGTATTATATTGAAAAGCAGTGGTGAGAGTGGACATCCTTGTCTTGTTCCAGATCTTAATCGAAATGCTTTCAGTTTTTCACCATTGAGAATGATACTGGCTGTTGGCTTGTCATATATGGCCTTTATGATGTTGAGGAATGTTCCTTGTATCCCAAGAATTTCAAGGGCTTTTATCATGAATGGGTGTTGCACTTTGTCGAAAGCTTTCTCAGCATCTATTTATATTATCATATGGTTTTTATATTTCTTTTTGTTGATATGTTGGATAACGTTGATTGATTTTAGGATGTTGAACCATCCTTGTGTCCCTGGCATGAATCCTACTTGGTCATGGTGAATTATCTTATGGATACATTGTTGGATTCTGATAGATAAGATTTTATTGAGGATTTTTGTATCAGTGTTCATTAGGGTGATTGGCCTGTAGTTTTCCTTTTTTTATTGTCCTTGTTTGGTTTTGGTATTAGTGTAATGTTGGCTTCTTTGAACGTGTTTGGTATTGTCCCTTCCTTCTCAATTTTTTGGAAGAGTTTGTAAAGGATAGGCACTAATTTGTCTCTGAATGTTTGGTAGAATTCATTTGTAAATCCATCAGGTCCTGGGCTTTTGTTTTTGGGGAAGTTTTTGATTACCATTTCAATTTCGCTGCTTGTAATTGGTCTGTTTAGGTGTTCTATTTCTTCTTTATCTAGCTTTGGGTGATTGTAGAGTTGTAGGAATTTGTCCATCTCCTCTAGATTGTTGAACTTGTTTCCATATAACTGTTCATAGTAGTTACTGATTATTCTTTTGATTTCTGCTGTGTCCATTGTGATTTCTCCTCTTTCATTGATGATCCTGTTTATTAGTGCTTTCTCCCTTTTTTCCTTTGTGTGCCTGGCTAGGGGTTTGTCTATTTTATTGATTTTTTCAAAGAACCAGCTCTTGGTTTCATTGATCTTTTGGATTGTTTTTAGAGTTTCAATTTCATTTATTTCTGCTTTGGTTTTTATTATTTCTTTTCTTCTACTGGTTTTGGGGTTCTTTTGTTGTTCTTTTTCTAGATCTTTGAGCTTCGAGATTAGGTTGTTTCTTTGAGTTCTTTCTTGTTTCTTGATGTGAGCCTCTATTGCTATATATTTTCCTCTTATTACTGCTTTTGCTGCATCCCATACATTTAGGAAATTGTTGTCCTCCTTGTCATTCAATTCAAAGAATATTTTAATTTATTCTTTGATCTCCTCATTAGTCCTGTGGTCTTCTAATAGTGTGGTTTTCAATCTCCATGAGGTAGGAGAGTTCCTTACCTTCTTTTTATGGTTTATTTCTTGTTTGATGCCTTCATGGTCAGAAAAGATGGTTGGTATGATTTCAATCTTGGTGTATCTGTTGGTGTTTGTCTTGTGTCCCAGTGTGTGATCGATCCTGGAGAATGATCCGTGTGCGCTTGAGAAAAATGTGTACTCCGTTATTTTTGGGTTTAGTGTTCTATAGATGTCTGTTAAGCCCAAGCGCTCTAAGTCCTTATTTAGAGCTTTAGTGTCTTTACTTATTTTTTGTCTCGTTGATCTATCCATTGTTGTTAGTGGTGTGTTGAAGTCTCCCACTACATATGTGTTTTCTCTGATGTTTGTTTTCAGAGATGTCAATAGCTGTCTGATATATTTTGGTGCTCCTTCGTTTGGTGAATATATGTTAATGAGTGTTATTTCTTCTTGAAATGCTGTCCCCTTAATCATAATGTAGTGACCATTGGTGTCTCTTTTTACCTTTTTGAGTTTGAAATCTGTTTTATCTGATATATGTATAGCTGTTCCTACTTTCTTTTTTGGTCCATTTGCTTGTAGGATTGTTTTCCATCCTTTAACTTTGAGTCTATTTTTATCTTTTGTAGCTAAATGTGTTTCCTGGAGACAGCAAAAGTTTGGGTTTTGTTTCTTAATCCAGCCTGCGACTCTGTGTCTTTTTATTGAAGAGTTTAGTCCATTTACATTTAGAGTTAATATTGATAGGTTAGCATCTGTATTTGCCATTGTGTTTGTCTTTCCTTTGATTTTATTTATTTATTCTTTTAATAACCTTTTTTTTGGCCTTCTTTCATTGTTATTCGTCCCTCAGTTTCTGGCTTTAGGATTCCTTGTAGTATTTTTTGGAGTGGGGGTTTAGTCGTAATGAAATTCCAGAGTTTCTGTTTGTCTGGGAAGGTCCTTATTCTTTCTTCATAGAGGAAGGAGAGCTTTGTGGTATAGAGTTTTCTTGGTTGGCATCTGTTCTTTTGGAGTCTGTTGACTATGTCCCTCTACTCTCTCCTTGCCTGTAGTGTTTCTTCGGAGAAGTCTGATGTCAGCCTGATTGGTTTCTCTTTGAATGTTATCTGTTTCTTCCCTCTTGTCAGCTTCATTATTTTTTCCTTGTTCTGGATCTTAGGAGCTTTACTTTTATGTGTCTTGCTGTATTTTTCCTTTCGGTGTGGAAGTTTGGTATTCTTCTTGCTTCTTGTATATCAATTTTCAGCTCCTTCTTCACATTTGGGAATTTCTCTTCAATTATCTCCTTGAATATTTTTTTCTGTTCCTACATCTCTCTCCTCTCCTTCTGGTATTCCTATAATTCTTATATTTCCTTTCCTCATGGAGTCAGATAGTTCCCGAAGTCTTTCTTTGGTCTTTTTCCTTCGTACTTCTCTTTCCTTTTCTGTTTTGGTTCTTTTTATTTCTGTGTCTTCAAGAGTACTTATTCGTTCTTCCATTTCATCTATTCTGCTTTCATTGCTTTTCCAAGATTTCTTTAGTGCCTCCATTAATTCTGTGATATCCTGCGTTTCTTTTACTTCCCTCTTTAGGGACTCAATTTCATTCTTCTGATCGTTGATTATTTTTCCCTTATCATTGTTTTCCTTTATGAATTCTGTCATGTTTTTAATCATTTCAATTTTAAATTCTATTTCTGGAAGACTCAGAAGTTCTTCCAAGTTACTGTTGTTGCTTCTGGGGGTTGGTTTTCTTTTTGTGGTGTGCTTTTTTCCTGAGGAGTTGCTAGGTTGCATGTGGTTCTTCTATTCCCTACTGTCTGTTTTCTAATTTGCTGTACGCATTGGGACACTGTGTTGCTGGGACTGGCCAGCATCTTGGGTGAACTTCTCCACTCCACTCTGGCTCCTCTGAGAGCCATATGTAGGTTTCAAGCAGTCTTTACTGAAGAAAGGTCCCTGTTCTAAAATGCTGATGCAAAGGCACACACCCCTGCGTGCCTGGTCTGCCCCGGCAGTGGGTTCCCACTCCCCCTCTGGGCTCGGACTGCAGGCCAGAAGGGGCCTGGCATTGTCGAACTTCCCAGCTCACATCTGGCTCCTCAGGGAGCCTTCCACTGGTATCAGGCAGTATTTACTGAAGAAATGTCCCTGTTCTAAAATGGCAATGCAGGACGCATTCCCCGCGCGCCCGGTCTCAGGCACACTCTTCTGTGCGCCCGGTCTGCCCTGTCCGTGGTTGCCGGCTCCCCCTCTGGGCTTGGACTGCTGGTCAGAAGGGGTCTGGCGTGGGCAAACTTTCCAGCTCACCACTGGCTCCTCCAGGAGCCTTCTGCTGGTTTCAAGCAGTCTTTTCTGAAGAAAGGTCCCTGTTCTATGGGGTGTTGGTGATTTTTTTTTTGGTCGCTAGGTGGCGCCAGAGATCTCTCCTAGTGTTTTTGAGGAGCTGTTTTTTTCACCCCGTGGGATGGGGAACAGAGTGGGAGTGGTGGGAAAAGCCTCAATGGCTTTGTATGCTGTGTCTGCCTTGTGACCCACCATTGTGGGGAACCCATGCCCCAAATTTTGTGCCCCGGGTCTCAGTGTCAAAGCCCTCAGGTCCAGGACGCGGGGTGAAGCCCAGTTCAGTGTCCGCAGAAATGGTTCCTTTTGCACCCCGCTCCCGTGCCCAGGCGCCTGGTTTCTGATTACTCAGGGAGGGACATTCACCTCAGTGAGGGCCCCCACACATCTCCCTGCAAGCCTAGGTCGCAGGCACAGAGACCTGGGCAGCTGCGATCCGCGTTTGCTTTTCAAGCGTGCTGCTTTCCCGCACAAGCTTACAGGCTGGCCTTGGGCTGTGTGTAGGTCTCCGGTGGCAGTCTTTGTTTTTCTCTAATGGCGCCTGGAGCCATTCGCTCACCTCCGCGGCGAATCCTGCAGGGTTCTCCACAGCTCCAGTTCATGGGGTGTGGTGGCTGAAATAATTCCTTTCCATTCACAGTCCTGCTTGTTGCGTAGTTTGTTCTTGTTGGTTGTTTTAGTTTTTTGTTTTTTTCCTCCTTTCTGTTGGTCAGAGAGTGCCAGTTGGCACTTTGTGCTTTTGTTGTAATTTTGAATGGGATAATTTTTCATTTCTTTCTCCTCTAACTTGTTGTATGCATAAAGACACACAAGTTATTCATTTACAAATTAATTTTTACAAATTGATTTTGAAACATGCCACTTTAGTGTTTTGATTTGTTATTTCAGTTCCTTTTTAGTAGAGTCTTTATGGTTTTCCAAGTGTGGATTTTCCTTGTAGCATTTTCATGTCATCTGCAAATAGTGATAGTTTTAATCTCAGTTTGGATTTTGCCTATGTGTGCAGAGCAGGCAATAGAATTAAGTAAATTGAATACACTAATAAAATCCACAGCATCACTTGCTAGAAAAGTAAAGTAGTTCAATTTTCTAAATTGCTGATATGCATATTCTTAAAACTAAAGAAATTTAAAGTAATAAATAGGTACACATAAAATTACAACAGATAGAAACTCAAGGCCTGAATGAAATATGTAATTTTAAAAAGAATAAATGTCCTGGATTCCAAATATGAAGACATGGCAGATTATATCTCTGTATCAGATAGAAATTGAAATGATCATAAATATGAAATTTACAGAGACAGGATAAAATATAGAAAGGCAAGTCAGAGTGATACCAGAGAGCTCAGAAACCTGGTGAAAGAGAGATAGAAAAAACAGAAAAAAATAATGAGCTCAGAACTATAATTTATGAAATGAAAACAGACACTGAATCTTCAAATAAGAAAATGGCAGCAGTTCAGGATGTAATGATCTTAATAAATGAGACTAAGAGCACTAGAGAAAACTATGGAAACCTAATAGACCAAATGAAGAATCAGTGTTTGACCTAAAAGATAGAAATGCACAATTGACCCAGGTGGGAAAAGAAATAAATTATATGTGAAAATAAAAATGAAGAAGCACTAAAAGAACTATCTGACCCCATTAGAGCATGCAACATAAGGATAACCCCAGAGAGGGGGGAAAATGGCAGAAGGTAATTGATTATTCATAAAAGTAATAGAGGAAAACTTCCCAAACATGTCAAATGAGCTAAGCATACAACTCATGAAACTAAAAGACACTGGGCTATCTAAAGGCAGTGAGACCTGTACAGAGTAGCAAGAGAACAAGATAAAAAAGAATAATAAAGAAGGTAGTTTGGGGAAAAAAGAAGTTAATTTATAGATATTTCCATCAGGTTCTCTTTGGATTTCTCATGAGGAACTCTACAAAACACAGAGATTTAAATGACATATTCAAAATACTCAAAGATAAAGCCTTCCAACCAAAAATGCCTTATCCTACAAAACTCTGTTTCAGATATGTGAGAAGCAATACTCTTCCCTAACAAACAAAAGCTGAAGGATTTGGCCAACACTGATCTCCCCTGCAAGAAATATGTAAAGGAACTCTCCTATTTAATTAAAAAACAAAAGAAAGTCCAAAAAAAGTTGAGCTAGTAAGTAAATAGAACTAGAAAATAAAGACAAAATTGTAGTAGCTATAATTACTTCTAATGTAAGTGAGCTAAACTCAACAATCAAAAGTTATAGAATGGCTAAATAGATTAAAAACAAAAGCCCAACAAGATAGATTGATCTATATATAGCTATATAGAGTTATATAGATGTGTTCCTGACAGAGACTTACTTAAGCTATAAAGACAAACATAGACTTAAATTAAAGGAATGGATACTGGTATTGCAAACTGATGGAAAATTTAACTAGGTAATCACTGCTATATAGATAAAATAGACTTGTAGCCAAAAAAGCTAGTAAAAGACGTTATGTGTTTATAAATGGATCAATAGAAGAGGAAAACATAACAATTATCAATTTATATGCACCCAGTATAACAGCACAAAAATTCATAAAGCAAATTATTAACAGACCTAAAGAAATTATACAAGCATCACAAAACTGAAAACTACAAGTAGTTTCACTGAAGCACATAGATGGAAAAGTTCTTTTTTTAATTAATATTTTATTTTATATAATTGTTACATCATTTTTTTCATTTTTGCACAATGTATGCATTTTCATTTTGATTATAGTCCCCATACAATTGCACCCCCCCTTGTTTTGACCCTAGTCCTTCCTCTCCCCTTCCCTCCCACCCCTGTAATGTGTCTTTGGTTTATAGTTGCTTGTTGATTTTGATTTTTACTTTGTATTAATTAGTCTTTTTCCTGGTCCCTTATTTAGATTTTCTAAATTCCTGCTATGAGTGAGACCATCTGGTATTTTTCTTTTTCTTTCTGACTTATTTCGCTGAGCATGATCCCTTCTAGCTCCATCCATGTTGCTGCAAATTGCATGTTTCTCTTTTTTGATTGCTGAGTATCAATAAAAAAAATCTTTTTTGATTTTGCTGAGTAAAATTCCACTGTGTATATGTACCACATCTTCTTGATCCAGTCATCTATTTTTGGGCATTTGGGTTATTTCCAAAGCTTAGCTATTGTAAATAGTGCTGCTATAAACATAGGCGTGCACGTGCCCTTTGGAATTAATGTTTCTGTGTCCTTTGGGTAAATACCTAGGAGTGGAATTGCTGGATCATATGGAAACTCTATCTTTACTAGGTCAAGAAATCTCTACACAGCTCTCCATAGTGATTGAACCAGTTTGCACTCCCACCAACAGTGCAGGAGAGTTCCTTTTTCTCCACAACCTCACCAACATTTGTTGTTGCTAGTTTTTTTTTTTTTTTTTAGTATGTGCCAGTCTCACTGTCGTAAGATGGTGTCTCTTTGTAGTTTTGATTTGCATTTCCCTGATTACAAGTGATGTTGAACATTTTTTCATATGTCTGTTGGCCATTTGCATTTTAGATGGAAAACTTCTTGATGATATATTTAGCAAGCCAAATTTGGCAATACATTAATACTATGACAAAGCGGTATTTATTCCATAGATGCAAGGATAGTTCCAACATAGACAAATTAATAAATGTGATACACCACATCAAAAAAAGGGCAAAATTCATGTGATCATTTCAAAATATCAGAAAAACACTTGACTAGATTCAACATCCTTTTATGATAAAAACCTTCAACAAAATTAGTAATGGAACATGACAAATGCCTTTTACAACAAAACCACAGTCAACATGCTTTACAGTAAAAAACTGAAAGCTTTTACTCTACAATCAGGAAGAAGACAAGGATGTACACTCATCGCTAATCACCAATATAGTGCTGGAAATCCCAGAAAGAGCTATTCCATAAGAAAAGTTACTCTACATTCAAGTTAGAGAGGAAGAATTAAAACTCTGTTTGCTTATGTTGTCATAATATATGTAGAAAATGACAGACTCCAGTATAAAGCAATTTGAAATAATTAATATAGTAAACTGGTAGACACAAAATTACTGTCTGTTGCATTTCTATATGCAGAGAGTGAACTAACACAATAAGAAGTAAGGAGGATAATCCTATTTACAAATGTATCAAAAAGAGTTAAATATCTTTTGGTAAATTTAACCAAAGGAGTATTTATATACTAAAATCTATAAAAATACTGAAAGAATTAATAGACACAAAGAAATGTAAAGGTATCCCATCCTAAAATGGCTGTATTGCCTAAAGCAATATACAGATTGAATGCAATACCTGTTAAAATATCAGTGGCATTCTTCACAGAAAATACAACACAAAATCATGAAATACCTTTGGAACAGCAACAGATCTCAAATAACAAAACACTCCTGGGCCTCTCCTGTTGGCACAGGCACTTGAGCGCCATGCTGTGAAGCTGTCTGCAGCCTCTGCAGGACTGGTTCCATCCCAGCCAGCTGCCAAGGTTCCCACATGGCGCTGCAGACCTCTCCTGTCTCTCCCGCTGCTCCCCTCCACAGTGTATTTTGTCAGTCTGCCTGTTCTGTTTCCTGCTCTGTCTCTGGTGAATCCTCTCACCCTCCCGCACATCTGGCCTATACCCCAGTTCTTGTATAAATAAATAAATAAATCTTAAAAAAAAAAAACAAAAAACACTCCTGAGATTAAAAAAAAAAAACAACAACATGGTATCACTCTTCCTGACTTCAAAATATACTACAAAGTGTTAGCAATTAAAGCAGTCTGGTATTGTAATAAAAATAGATCACTGGAACAGTATTGAGGACCCAAAATAAAACCACTTACATTTATGACAAAACAAACAAACAAACAAACAAAAAAAAAACAAAAACAAGATCTTACAATGTAACCAGGAAATTATTTAATGTCTGGTGCTGGGAAAGCTGAACAATCAAATGCAAAAGAAGGTGTACATGAGTATGCTTACATGATCACATACACAATCAAGGAGTAAGAATATAAGGAGAATTGAGAGCAGGGGCCATTCCATGAATAACATGTATTACCATTTAAAGTGGTTTGGGTTTTGCTGTGAAGATAGCACAGTGAAAGAACATAAGCAAAGGAGTAAAATCACTAAATATGCATTTCTGTAGGTTTATAAAGTCAGAGAGGGGCATCTGGCCCCCACACTGGCTCATTAACAATTTTACATTCAGGAGGGAAGTGATAAAGGATCTTTATTGCAGTCATAATAACAGGAAGAGGAGGTAAGTGTCTGAAAATGTTATGCAGCACAGTCAACAGAATGTGGTAACAGGTGAGGGAAGAGGGGAATGAAGACAGGCAGGTGGAGAAGGAAGAGGGAGCAGGTGGAGCTTTTTACTTGGGTCATATCTTGGCATTCTGGCCTCATGACGAGGGCAAATGACAGAACTATCTTGACATTTTTTTTGTTTCTTTTTAAAAATTTTAAAATGTATTTATTTTCTTACACCATTGTTTGTTTTTTTGTATGATAACTGGCCTCTCCCCTCAGGTTTAGTCCCCATAGTTGGCCCCCACAATATCACCTGTGACCCATCACTATATCACCTTGTTCTCTTCCCTCCTTTGCTGTATGCCAAGGATCTGTGGTCAGTGTGGGAGATTTTTTTTCCTGCTGTCTTTTGCTTGATTTCTCTATATTCCACATATAAGTGAAACCATCTGATATTTATCTTTTTCCTTCTGACTTATTTTGGTTGGCATAATCCCTTCCAGCTCCATCCATGTTTCTGCAAATGACATGAGTTTATCTTTTTTGATCGCTGAATCACATGCCATTGTGTATTTGCTGTTTCAAATGGAAGTAATGATAGTGCTAAAGGGAAAACTTCCTTTTTCTCCCTTACGCACACCAAATATGTGCAGGTTTTTTCTCCACACCAGTGTCAGCTGGGTGTGTTTTAATTTTATTCCACTTACCCATTGGTTAAGGAGTCAGTCCATAAGACTTTCCAACCCTATTTCTGTCTTATTTGACCACAGATTTGAGGTTTCCATGACCCCCTCTTTCAATCTGGTCATTTGCTAGAATGGCTGCTAGAACTCATGGGAGCACTAATGTTTGAAAAATATTATATAATAAAGGATACAGGTGAACAACCAGATGAAGAGGTATGTAAATGAGGACTAGAAGGGTTCATGACAGGAGCTTCTGTCCCTAAGGAGTTGGGATGCACCAACTCCTGGCATGTAGATGTGTTCACCAACTTGGAAGATCTCACCCCCCATGCCTTTGGGTTATTTTATGGAGGCATGATCAACTGCCAATTTTCTAGCCTCTCTCCCCTTCACAGAATATAGAAGGTGCACTTGAAAGTTCCTAACTTCTAATCATGGTTTTGTCTTTTTGTTGACCAGAACTGTTGAGGGGCCTGACCAGAACTGTTGAGGGGCCCACCCAAAACTGCCTCTTTAGAACAAAAGACACACCTATCACTGAGAAAATTTCAAGGGATATATGAAATCTGTGCCAAATGCTCTGATCACACAAACCAAAGATCTTCAGAGCTCAGTGCCAAGTACCAGGGTCAAAGATTAAATACTAGAATAAAAAAAAAAACTCACCCTTGATTTACCAGGGATAGAGACCTATTAGAAAAATAGATAGATAGATAGATAGATAGATAGATAGATAGATAGATAGATAGATAGATTAGACACAAACATATAAATATACAAATGATAAAAAATACTTTTCCTCTAATGTTGCTTTGAAAAATGCATAGTGCTTGACATAATTCTGCCTGGTAAAATTGTGATAGTTAAATAAATTGATGTAAAACACATTTGCAAATGTGAATTCCCCTCACCATCCTCATTCTTGTTCTCTTCTGACTGTTCTCAAAGTTATCCCTTGTCTTACGACAGGGTATGTTTCTACCACATGACCACATGGTCTGCTTTAGTGCCTTCACTACAGTCTAGATCCTGCCAAAAGGACTCATTGTTCTGGCTGGCAAAGGTGGCTGTGGATGATGGGATCAGGTGGCTGTGGGTGATGGGGTAATGTGTGTGAATACACTCACTTTCTGTGAGTGTGAGTGATGGGGGCTGTTTGAGTAGTTTTCAATTACAGCTTTTCTTAATATTATTCTGATGTTTCAGTATTATCCTTCATTAGATAATTGCTCTCTCTTTTATTTCATCCTTAAATGTTTTCTTTTTTATAGTAAGTGACATTTCAATACTCAAAGTACAAGAGATCTACAATAATTGATATTCTGACTAGAGTGTGGAATGTAGTAATGAGGATTCCCAATGCTTTTGATATTCACAAATTTAGAAAAACAAGATGTCAGAGTTTGATTGGTCTCTTAGTAAGGAAGGAAGTAGTTCCCAGTCCCTGGGCTGAGATTTACAAGTGAAAACTCTGCAATCAAGACTATAAAATCAAAACAGAGGCATGGCTAAAATTGAGAGGACCCTGGTCCACCTGGCTCACCTATATATGTCAAGAAACACTGGTTAGTGTAGGACTAATGGACAAGGGATAAGGATGCCTCAATACCAAGGGAGAGAAGGACTCATTCCAGACTCAGAGAATTTGTTCAAGCACAGGGCTAAATGAGTCCATAGCTTAGAGGTCAGCCATCAAGAATCTGAGAACTATCGATGAAGTAGACAATTTCAAGGTGCTAAAGTGTAAGCCCTTGATGACTCAGTCAGAATTCCAAGAAGCACACATCAGTGGAAGTGGTTTTTCAAATACTTTATTCATGTTTGTGAATGCATTAGATAGTAACCACACATTAGTTACAGAAATTTCTTAGCCCGCTGTTGGTCAACTCCTTTCCTTAAGTTGTTTCTAAAATACAAGCAATGAGGACTACCACACACCACCTCGCACTGTCTTACCTCACATATTAAGGGATGACCCTGCTCGCCATGTTTGACACCTCACCACCTGGCCCCTTCATTCCCCGTCCTCCTTACATGCTCTGCAATGACAGCATTTGACATGGTATATTGTTAGAAACACCGACCTTACCCATACTTTATTATTAACTAAGAAAAGCTGGGAGTAGGCCTGACACTGTGTTTTAACAAGACTCCCAAGAAATCCTGATGCACACTGACATGTGGAGACCATTAAAGCAAGAGAGAAATATTTTGAAAACTATCTCAGCCTGTTTAACTTCCTCCTACTTGTTCTTTTCAGGGTTATAATTCTTTCTAAATTGGAAATACTATCCTCTTAGGGGAAACAGTTCAGTATATCCATCCTTTTCCTAGATAAGGGAAAAATTGTTAGATGAAGGATGGCCCCTACTATTTCCTACCAGAAACAGGATTTTTCGGAAGGTCCTTTGTACAATATTCCCCTTTCAGATAGTTTTGCCTCTAAACAAACAAACAAAAAATATAATTGCCTATAATGATTAATATGTGATCCTTAAGAAAATAAGTTTGGAGTTAGATTCACAAGGTACTTAATAATAGCATCCCTTTAATATAAGGGTGTCCTTGAGAAAATTGCTTAACATTTTTGAGATTTAGTTTTCACTCCAATAAAAGAGAGAGATTACATGGTCTTTTGAAAATTGTTCTGTGGATTAGGAATGGAATGGAATGGGGTTCCTGACCAGATGATATATTACTAGGTGTTTGCCCTGCTATGTAGATAGGTTTCTTTAATAGAAAGATTATTTCTGGTAATATCCCTAATTTTGGGTAATTTGTCCAATCTTGATTCTTCTTAGTAGTTAAGGGAGTCATAATAGTTTCATTTTAATCCAGTGCAGTCATTTTAGCTCAAAAGGAGCCACATGCTAAAGTGCCACATCTTGGAAGACCTTTTCTGGATACATTGGTGACACCTGTCTAAACATGTTGGGAAAGCCTGTGCTTCCCAAGTAGAAAGAACAGAGGACGTAAAAGATGCATGCAAACTGAGCCAGCATTCCTTTCAAAGAACTTCTCAGAAACCCAATCCAAAACTACTCCTGACATATAATTGGCCTAAACTCAATCTATGGCAGTCAGCGTTTGTATGAAAAGGTAGGAATTATAGTTCATTTGTTTTTTTAGAAGATACATTACTTAAGCACACTCCCAAATTGGGAATGAAGAAGGAAAAATACATGGTATTAGCTAAATTAGCCCACTGAAACCTGAAAGTAACTAGCAAAATACTTATTCTTTACATCAATTTCTATGTATAAAGGATGTCATTGAGGTTCAAAATATAGGTAACTTGTTCAAAGTCATACAGCAACAAGCTGATGAAGGCATTATTTAAAGTGAATTTGAGAGCGTATGCATTTTAATTTACTATTTTATTTTTTGGTTTTAATTTTCTTCCATAAATTTTGTTTAATTGTACATTCAGGCTCCAGCTTTCCTCCTACTTGAATTTTTAAAGACTGATATATGCTGCTAAAACTTCTGTCATATAGCTAATTGCTATGAAAGATTTGAGAACAGAAAAACTGACCCTACAATAGGCATTCTCACCCATAATGAATGAAGTCTCAACTATTATTCAAGCTCTAAAGTCAAAAAGCAAATAAACATGTTGAGCTTTTTGTTTACTCTTTCAGTACTTTCTTTCAATACATATTTGTGTAGTGCATATTATGTTCCAGTGACTGGAGATAACAGGGCTGAACTATTTGGCATTACATTGTGATTTTCTTGGGTTGTTGAATGAACAGTAAATTCCAAGGAGGAGATCTAATGGTGCTTAAACTAAAGTAGGATTAGCTGTAGTTACAAAGGTATGTTTAATTCTTATAGTTTTTTTATTTATTTCCAAATCACTTTCATATGCAGTATTTGTCTGACTTCTATGAGGTTTACCTATTTATTAAGAACCTCCAATCAATTGATTACTAAGAGTAGAAATTATAATGAAAGTTATAAGGAAAGAAACATGTCATGGAGTGACATTTTTGGTTTCTCTATGTTGGCGTTTTTCACCACATGGAAGTGACACCATCTAATTTTTGTCTTTCTCTTTCTGACTGATTTCACTTCCAGATACATCCATATTGCCACTAATTGTATACATTTATCTGCTTTGATCACTGAGTAGTATTTAATTGTGTATATATACCATTCTTTTTGATCCATTCATCTGTTTTCAGGCATTTAGGTTATTTCCATGTCTTGGCTATTGTAAATAATGCTGCAATAAATATGGGAGTGCAGGTTTCCTTTTGTGGTTTTTTTTTTGTGTGTGTGTGTGTGTGTGTGTGTTCTTTGGGAATATTCCTAGGAGTAGAATAGCTGAGTCATATGGCAGTAATTTTTAGTGTTTTGAGGAACCTCCACTCAGCTCTCCATAGTGATTAGGCCAGTCTAAAGGTTTCCCCCCACCCCCACACCCTCAGCAGCTCTTCTTATTTGTGTTTTTCATATGCGCCATTCTCACAAGTGTGAAGTGGTATCTCATTGTGGTTATAATTTGCATTTCCCTGATAATAAGTGGTAATGAACACTCATATGTTTGTGATCATTTCAGTTTCTTCTTTGAAGAAGCGCCTATTTAACACTTCTGCCCATTTATTGATTGAGTTGTTTAATTCTGTTGAGTCTGTGAGTTATTTGTAGATCTTTTGATATCAACCCCTGATCAGATACACAATGTGCAAATATTTCCCCTGATTCAGTAGGGTGTCTCTTCATTTTGGATAGTCTCTTTTGCTATACAGAAGCTTTTTAGTTTTATGTAGTCCTAGTTGTTTATATTCTCTTTTTGTTTTCCTTGCTGCTTGAGACAAGCCCTCATAGATGTTTCTGAAGTTAATGTCATGAGTGTATTGCCTGTTTTGGTCTCTGTATTTTATGATTTCGGGTCTTTTATCCATTCCCTTTTATCCATTTTTGTTGATTTTTGTGTACAGTTTGAGATATCAATCTATTTTCATTGTTTTGTATGTGGCAGTTGAGTTTTCTCAGCACCACTTGTTGAGATTTTCCTTGTTCCAATGTATACTTTGCTCCTTTGTTATAGATTAGTTGTCCATAAATGAGTTATTTTTATATGGCCTCTCAATTCTATTCCATTCATCTGTGTATCTGTTTTTCTTCTAGTACAATGCTGTTCTAATTACTTTGGCTTTATAGTATAGTTTGAGTTCAGAAGTGTGATACCTCCATGCTTTCTTGTCATATGATTTGATTATTTTTTTCTTTATTTATTTTTATGTATCTGGTGAGTTATGTCGATTGATTTTTTAAAAGATTTATTTATTTATACATACAAGAACTGGGATCCAAGGAAGAGGTGAGGGAGAGTGAGAAGACTCACCAGAGACAGAGCGGGAAGCAAAACAGGCAGACTGACTGAAGTACACTGCAGAGGGGAGCAGTAGGCAAGACAGGAGAGGTCAGCCGTGCCATGTGGTATCTCCCTGACCAGCTGGGATCGAACCTGCTCTGCAGAAGCTGTGGACAGCTTCACAGAGCTGCTTTCAACCACTTGTGCTACCAGGGAGGCCTGTTGATTGATTTTTGGATGTTCTATCATCCTGTGTCCCTGGTATGAATCCCACTTGTTCATGATGCATAATTCTTTTAATACATTATTTTATTCAATTTGTTAAGAATTTATTCATGATTTTAGCATCTATGTTCATTAGAGAGATTGGTCCATAGTTTTGGTTTCTGTGTTGTCTTATTTGGTTTGGTATTAGTATGATGTTGGCCTCATAAAATATATTTGGAAATATTGCTTTTTCTCATAGTTTGAGAGTTTGAACAGGTTAGGTATTAGTTAATCTTTCAGTGTTTTTGGATCTTGTGTATGAAATCATCTGGTCCTGGAATTTTATTTTTTAGAAGAGTTTTGATACTCTTTCAATTTCTTTGTTGTAATGGTTTTGTTCAGGTTTCTGTTTCTTTCTTATACAGTCTTGGGTGAGTGTATAATTCTAAGAAATTGTCCATCTCATCTAGATTGCTGAAATTGTTTGTATATAGTGTTTGTGGTAATGTTTATTATCCTCTGATTTCTGCCATGTCTGTTGTAGTTTTTTCTCTTTCATTTATGATCCAGTTTGAGTTTTCTAACTATTTTTCTTTGTAAATCTATTTAGATCTTTATTTATTTTATAAAAAAACAGATTTGTGTTTCATTGATCTTTTGGACTTTTTGATTTCTATTTCATTTATATCTTCTTTATTTATTCTTCCTTCAACTGGTTTTGAACTTTTTGTTCTTTTTCTAGTTTCTGAGGTGAGAGATTAGGGTAATTATTTGGGTTCTTTCTTGTTTATTGATGTAGACCTGTATTGCTGTAAGTTTCCCTCTAATATGTTCTGGAAAATTTTTGTCTAATGTGTTTGTCTCAAAAATTTTTGTCTAATGTGTTTGTCTCAAAAATTCTTTGATTTTCTCAATAGTCCACTGATCTCTCAGTAGTGTGTTATTCAGCCTCCACATATTGGAATTTTCCCTTGTTTTCCTTTTGTAGTTTAGTTTGATACCTTTATGGTCAGAGAAGATATTTGGTACAATTTCAGTCTTCATGTATTTGCTGATATTTGTCTTGTGACCCAGTATGTGGCTAATCCTAAAGAATGATATATGTGCCTTTGAGAAAAATATGTATTTGGTATGTTTTGGGTGTAGCTTCCTATAAAGGCCTGCTTATTCTATATGCTCTAGATTTTAGGCTAACTAAATAAAATCTATTCATTCGCTTATTTTATTTGTGTACTTTTTAAATTTTCTGTCTCATTGATTTGTCCATTAGTGAGAGAGGGATATTGAATTTTCATACCATAAATGTATTTTCTTCAGTGTTTGTTTTCAAATTTGGTAGTAATTGTGTAATGCGTTTTGGTGCTCCTTCTTGTGGTGAGTATATGAGTGTTATGTCTTCCTTGTGTGTTGTTCCTTTGCTGATTATATGGTGTCCATGCATATCTTGTCACCATTTTTTTTTTTTTTAAAGACCAAGGTAACTTTATTATTTTTTTTTAAAGATTTATTTATTTATTTATACAAGCACTGGGTATAGTCAGAAGTGTGGGACGGTGAGAGAATTTGCCAGAGCCAGAAAAGGGAGCAGAGCAGGCAGAAGGACCGAAGTACACTACTGGGGGGAGCAGCGGGCAGCAGGAGAGGTCTGTGTGCCATGCGGGACCCTCCTCCAGTGGCCGGGGAGCAGCTGGGGATCGAACAGGCACCGCACAGGCTGTGGGCAGCTTCGCAACCCAGCGCTTAACTGCTGTGCCACCGGGAAGGCCCTCTTGTCACCATTTTTAGCTGGAAGTCTATTTTATCTGATATAAGTATGGCTGTCCAGGCTTTCCTCTGGGCGCCATTTGCCTGTACAATTTTTTTCTAATCCTTCACTTTCAGTCTATTCTTATATTTGAACTTAGGTACATTTTCTGGAGGCAGTAGAAGGTTAGATTCTGTTTCCTAATTCAACAAGATACTCTATGTCTTTTTGTTGGTGAGTTTGGCCTATTGATGCTTACAAAGATTATTGATGTGTTGCTTTCATTGTCTTCATAGTTTTTTTTTTTTAAGAGTATTTTTTTTTATAGAGGCATGTTTTTATTTATTTATTTATTATATTTGTTTGTTTGTTTTGTTTATACATGCACTGGGTACAGTCAGAAGCGCGGGAGGGTGAGAGAATTCACCAGAGCCAGAGTGGGGAGCAGAGCAGGCAGAAGGACCGAAGTACACTGCTGAGGGGAGCAGCGGGCGGCAGGAGAGGTCTGCGCACCATGTGGGATCCTCCTCCGGTGGCCGGGGAGCAGCCGGGGATCGAACCGGAGCTGCAGAGGCCGCGGGCAGCTTCGCAACCCAGCGCTCAACCGCTGCGCCACCGGGGAGGCCCGTCTTCATAGTTTTTTGATTCTGCTTAATTCCTTGGTCAGATTTTTGTGTTCATTGCTGTTTTTGGTTTAAATCCTGAAACTTTGAATATTTCTTGGAGGGAGGTTTTGATGGTTGTAAAGTTTTTTGTTTGTCTGAGAAGGTTCTTATTTCTCCCCCATATAGGAATGAGACCTTTTCAGGATAAAGTATACTTGGCTAGCATTTTGTCTTGGGGTATTTTGAATATGTCAGTTCATTCTATCTTTGCCTATAATATTTTGTTAGAGTACTTCAATGTTAGCCCTATTAGTTTTCCATTAGAGCTTATCTATCTCTTCCCCCGATAAGCTTCATTATTTTTTCTTTGCCTTGAACTCTTGGAAGCTTTACTACTAGATTTCTTTCTGAGGATTCCTTTTTATTTAGTTTTCTGTGTTTGTATGTTTATTTTGGTCTTCAAGTTTGGGAAGTTTTCCTCAATTATTTTCTTTAATAGTTTTTCAGTTACTGCCTCACTCTTCTGAGAGTCCTTATTGTTATATTTTTCCTTTCCTCATGATGTCAGATAATTCTAAGTGTTTATTCATTCTTTCTCTTTTCATTTTTTTAAAAGATTTATTTATTTTTTTTTTTTATACAAGAACCGGGGAACAGGCCAGATGTGTGGGAGGGTGACAGGATTCTCCAGAGACAGAGTGGGGAGCAGAACAGGCAGACTGACTGAAATACACTGCTGAGGGGAGCAGCGGGCGAGTCAGGAGAGGTCTGCTGTGCCATTTGGGTAGCTCCCTGGCCAGGAATCGAACTTGTGCTGCAGTGGCTGTGGATAGCTTCATAGTGCTGTGTCTTAACCCCTTGACCACTATCTGTCATGATCCTATACACACTTCTCTGTATGTTTCACTTAAAATATGCTTAGAAAATATGTACTTGCTTTAATATTGACATTTCATAATCATTTCCTTTTTCTTAGGTTTATCATTATGAGATACAATAAAGTAAAGCCTGAGCTATCACAAAGCCTTAAATTTGGCTTTTGCATGTTTTCTACATATTCTAAAAAATTATCTTATTTTTATTTTTCCAACCTTTGTCTTCCTTCTCCACAGACTCTACATTGATGGTCCCTTTGGAAGTCCATTTGAGGAGTCACTGAACTATGAGGTCAGCCTCTGTGTGGCTGGAGGCATTGGAGTAACTCCATTTGCATCAATACTCAACACGCTGCTGTATGTCATTTTGATCAAATTCATTAGTTCACATAAGGAACTGTCAATATTGATGGCATCTCTCTTTTAGTATGAAGTCATACCTTATAGAATCCTTCTACTTGTTGTTCATGGAACTCCATTTACTCATTGATAATGCCTAATATGTGATATATGACTTTCAGCATACTCTTTTGTGAAATCTTTCAGTATCACAACTGTGTATTTCTCTTTCTTTCCTCCATTAGAGGCATTCCCACAAGCCTTCATTTTTCTACTTACTCATCAGTAGTATATGGCACTACTCATTCATTCAGCCAATACCTTGTGCAAAGCACCTATGTGCTTATCCATCTTATAAAGGCTGGTAATATAAAAATAATTGAAACAGAATCCCTGTACTTAAAAAAAAAAATTAAAATGGGGCAGCTAGAAAATAAACCACTGAAAATTTCATCAGAACATTTCACTATTTCATATTGGGACTATGATATAAGTAAGAGAGATATACAAGATATAGAAATCAAAGGCCAAGTTAATTATTGATATTTTGTCAGGATAAGGTTCTCTAAGATATTAATATATATGTTCCCTTATTCTGTTATTCAGCAATGTTATGACTAATGGAAGAAAAGAAATTTCAAAGTGAGATTGCAAACCAAGAAATACATTTCAGTTATTTTAATTCTAACATTAAAAGCAAAAATATGAATTGATTAGTAATATTTGTCACAACACAAATAAAATGACAGGAAGTTACTCTTAAATCCCTTTCATTCACTTTTTTTTTTTAAGATTATTTATTTATACAAACACTGGGAAATGCAGAAGGGTGAGAGAATTCACCAGAGCCAGAACGGGGAGCAGAACAGGCAGACTGACAAAATACACTGCTGAGGGGAGCAGCGGGCACAGCAGGAGAGGTCTGCTCACCATGTGGGACCCTCGCCGGTGGCCAGGAATCGAACTGGTGCTACAGAGGCTGCGGGCAGCTTTGCAACACAGCACTCAACCACTCTGCCACCGGGGAGGCCCCCTTCCGTTCACTTTTCAAGATGATAAAATTAAATTAAACATTTTTTTATGCAGTACTTAAAAATAAATAATTTCAAGCAATGTGTTTGAAAATATTTTATTTAAACTTAAAATACTTGTATCTTCTTAGAAACATATCCAATATGTTGCAAGTTATTTGGACAGCTAAAGTTAAGGAAAGGGAGGAATATTTTCTTAACCACAAACCTACTTCATAATTATAAATGGAAATCCAGATTTGGGATTATGAGTTTCAGAAATGCTTACATAGTAGGTGGTTGTGAAATCTCTTTATTTTTAAGAAAAGGAAAAAAACAACCAACTATCTGGAATGGTTTTGGCTATTTCTGGGTATTTCTGGGAAATCAGGGTAAGACCATTGGAGCCCCATAGAGTGACTGAGTGCACTAAAAATAGAAAAAAATAAATTCTTAGATTCATGGCTGATATTTTGTTGCAGCAGTTTAGTTGCTTGCCTAAAACTAGAAATAGGTGATGTTTATATAATATCACAAGAATAAACACTTAAATTCATGGTGTCTATCCTGTCTTTGTTTTTTTTTTTTTTTTAAAGATTTATTTATTTATTTATTTGTTTATACAAGCACTGGGTACAGTCAGAAGCACGGGAGGGTGAGAGAATTCACCAGAGCCAGAGCAGGGAGCAGAGCAGGCAGAAAGACCGAAGTACACTGCTGAGGGGAGCAGCGGGGGGCAGGAGAGGTCTGCGCGCCATGTGGGACCCTCCTCTGGTGGCCGGGGAGCAGCCAGGGATCGAACCGGCGCTGCAGAGGCTGCGGGCAGCTTCGCAACCCAGCGCTTAACCGCTATGCTACCAGGGGTATCCTGTCTTTGAGTTAGTATGTTGCATTTTAAATTCATCTGGAAGTTATTGTAAGTGCTATATGAGAAGCTACAATGTTAATGGCTTTTTTTCCCCTATTGGTTGCTTACTAATAAGAAACAAATTTTGAAGGATACAGGGATCTTTATTTGTTTTATTTTAGCCATCCTAATCATCATCATGTTACTTTAATTTTAAAGGGATGACTGGAAACCATACAAGCTTAGAAGACTCTATTTCATTTGGGTGTGCAGAGACATTCAATCCTTCCAGTGGTTTGCCGACTTACTCTGTGTGTTGCACAACAAGGTAACATTAGGATTGCGTTGTGTTCCCAGTTTGTAAAATTTCAAAACATAGCTATTTTTTTTTTCAAAATGTCAAAGTAGGAAATTACTTCTGCATCTGCACTTAAACCAGAAAATATGCAGACAAGTATTAAGGAAGAGAGAAAAAAAAAACTTTAACTTAAAAAAAGGAGACAAGTCTATTAATTATTTGGTACACATCTTTTCAGATTTTGAATCTGTATGTATTTATCTATGAATTTTTTTAACATAGAAATAACATAGTGGAATTTCTGTTTGTTAACATGTGTTTTAACATGTATTCATTTGGTTATTGTTGTTTTTGTTTGCATTGTATGTGTATAGATATGATTCAGGCAAATTTATGCACGTAGGATGGTATAGGAAGACAGATAGAGGGAAACATCAGTAGATAAACACTACCACATCTTCCAAACTTTGATTCTAATAGCTCATATCTCTTGTTTCCACCTTTAATATTTCAAATGTACCATCACCAGACTTTTGACACAAGACACTGAATTTCAAAAATCCCAAATTCTTAAGTTTCATTTCTTAGAGGTGAAAATAGGAATTCATTTCCCCTACATTTTTTATATATCTATTAATATAGCTTTATTTTTTCAAGATATACACACAAGTATCTTGTAATATAGTTCAAGATCTTTATTTTTTTTTAAGATTTATTTATTTATTTATACAAACACTGAGTACAGTCAGAAGCACAGGAGGGTGAGAGAATTCACCAGAGCCAGAGTGGGGAACAGAACAGGCAGACTGACGAAATACACTGCTGAGAGGAGCAGCGGGTGGCAGGAGTGTTTTGTCATGCCATGTGAGACCTTTGCTGCTGGCCGGGGATCGAAATGGCACTGCAGAGGCTAAGGGCAGCTTCGCAGTCCAGCACCCAACAGCTGCGCCACCAGGGGAGGCCCAGTTCAAGATCTTTAGATAAAACAAACTCCTCTCTTACTACTTTATCCATCTGTTCTATGTAGCCAGAGATAAACATGTACTATTTATATTTTCCTGAAAATTATTTTTTATACTTATTACTATCATGAATGTTTTTAATAGTAGTGCATATATGTATTTATTTATCTATTTATTAAAATTTATTTATTTATTTATACAAACACTGGGTACAGTCGGAGAGTGAGAGAATTCACCAGAGCCAGAACAGGGAGCAGAGCAGGCAGAAAGACCGAAGTATACTGCTGAGGGGAGCAGCGGGCGGCAGGAGAGCTCTGTGCGCCATTTGGGACCCTCCTCCGTTGGCCAGGGAGCAGCCGGGGATCAACCTGGCACTGCAGAGGCTACGGCAGCTTCACAACCCAGCGCTCAGCCGCTGCGCCACCAGGGAGGCCCAGCATATAGTTTTTTTTTTTTTTTTAACTGCTAAAGAGTATTTCTTATTTTGGATGTTTCTAGTTAATTTAACTATTCCCTACTGATGAAATTTGTTTTTTTTTTATTATAGAGTACTGTAATTAATATCACACATTCCTTTTTGTGTAGATACATTCATTTATTCACTCAATCAGTTAGCTATTCTATCATTCATTAAATATTTACTAACTGCCTTTTATAATCAAAAACTGTTATAGGAGCTGGGCTACATAGGAGATCATAAAAAAAGCTAAGTTTCTGGTCTCAGATGATTTATATTCTAAGTAGGAAAAATAGACAACAAATCAATCAATAAATATCTGATTCTGATTAGAACAAGAGGAGAAAAGAAAATTGGTGTAAAGCAATAGAGAGTAAGCAGTAGAGTATGGTAATTTATATTATGTGTTTGGGAATATTCACCAAACAGTGTTAACTAAACAGATACTTGGGTGACATGAATGAGCAGATTATGCAGATATCTTTTGGGAAAAATAAGCAAAAGGATTCTATTTCACAGGCAAAGACTCTGATATACTAGTTTGCTTGATGGGTTGCAGGAAGTTCAAAGAGGTCTGTATGGACAAAAAAGTCTATGCAAGGGGAGGAATGATATAAGAGAGAATCAGAGAAGTATATTACGGTTGCTTCTGGGTAAAAGATAGATTATATATAGCTTATGGGGGTTAAGCAAGAAGATGTAGACTCAACGGGCAGAGGAAACATAATTGAAAATAGGCATTTAAACAAATATTTGTACACCAATGTACACAACATCATTACTCACAATAGCCAAGAGGTGAAAATAACCCAAATGTTCACAAATGGATTAATAGATGGAGAATATTGCACCAATGGGATATTGTTTAATCTTAAAATTAATGACACTCTGACATGTTACCATATGAATGAAACTTGAAAAGATTATGCTAAGTGAAAGGTCCAGCACAGTAAAGAAAAGGAGAGCCAGGCCAAGCTTTCTCAAAGGAATAGAAAATTGATTGAGCCCTGGGTGGACCTCACAGACTCAAGGTAGGGGTCAGTGAAGTTGCGCATGTTGTTAGGGGGAGGCAGGCTTTTATAGGGTGAGGAGAGGTCAGGTGGGAAACTGGGTTCATATGGCAGGAAAAATTTGTAGGGCGCAAAAAGATTTGTAGGGCAGGGGAGAGTTTCTTTGTCTGAAAAAAGATTTGTAGGGCAGGGGATGGGGGGCAGGTTCATTGTCTGAATCTTCTAGGCAGGCTTCTGCATTCCTGTTCCCAGGTGGGCAGCCCGGTGGGTTTTGCATTCCAGCCTCCTGCATGGACCTTTCACTAAATCATTAAAGCAACCAAAAAAGAAAAAAATGTTATATGATTCCATTGTAGGAGGTACCCAGAGTAGTGTAATTAGAGTTCCAGAGTGTATAATGGTCATTTCTAGAGGTTGGGAGGGATGTGAAAGAAGAGTTTTGGTTTAAGAAGATGAAAGATTCTGGAAATGGATGTTGATGATGGATGTGTAACAATGTGAATGTATTTAACGCCGCTGAAATATTTGTTTAAAAATAAAAACAGTTGAAATGGTAAATTTTACATTATGTATACTTTATCATCATCAATAGTCCAGGCAACTGGGGTCCAACATGGACCTACTAAATCAGGGGAGAAAAAAGGGAAAGATGAGAAGCCATTGGAAGGATTTGGTCTGAGTGATCTGACTATATATGCGTGGGGTGTGTGAAAGTAAAGAGGATTGAAGGACTGCACTTTGCTACAGAGCAGGTGGCACCAACAAAGGAGATTGGTCAGAGTAACTAGTGAGGTAGTAGAAAATCATCAGGGAATTCTTTCGTTGAGGGAGAAAAACCTTTCTTTTTTTTTAATTTATATATATTTTACATCATTGTTCATTTTGCTTTTCCCCCCCTCAGGTGTAATCCCCATAGAATTTCCTTCCCCAGTGCACCTTTGCACCATGACCTCAGTCCCCTGTGCTCCTCTCTCCCTCCCTCTGATATCCCTCTCCCTCCTCTCCTGCAGGATGTCTCTGGTTTATAATTGTCTGGTTTTGCTTTGTTGTGTTTTGTACTGTTGTTATTTTTTACACTGATGTCTTATTGGGTTCCCCTATATTCTTCCTGTAAGTGAAACCATTGGATATTTTTCCTTTTCCTTCCTACTTATTTCACTGAGCATAATTCCTTTAAGCTCCATCCATGTTGCTGTGAATGGTAGTAATTTATCATTTTGATTGCTGAATAGCATTCCATTGTATATATATACCACATCTTCCTGATACCTTACCTATTTTGAGGTATTTGGGCTGTTTCCAGGTTTTACCTACTGTCAATAGTGCTGCAATAAATATAGGGGTGCAGGTGTTCTTTTGAATCAATGTTTTTGTGTCCTTTGGATAGATCCCTAGGAGTGGAATTGCTAGGTCGTATGGTAGCTCCATTTTTAATAGACTGAGGAACCTCCAGATAGCAATGTAGGAGAGTTCATTTTCACCACATCCTCGTCAATATGTGTCGTTGCTAGTTTTTTTTTTTTTTTAATGTGCCATTCTTACTGGCTTAATGTGGTATCTCATTGTGATTTTGATTTGCATTTCCCTGATTGTTATCCTATGGGTAATAAGAGGTTGCAGATTTTAAAATCAGCCCTTAAAAGCTGACCATATAACTGAGGCCTCGAGAACAAGGTAGGGAGAGTACAGGGGTGGTGGAAGCCTCAGACGATATGTGGGTATTTGTGCTGGAGTCAGTACACCTGAGGGGGAAGCAGCAAAATTCTATACTTCAAAAACACTTAGAAGATGTAAGGTGATGGCACTTAAATTTGAAAAACAAAGTAATAAAACCACAATGCAATAGTACCTCACACCCCTGAGACATGCATGTATCAAAATAACCCCAAACAAGTGTTAGAGAAGATGTGGAGAAAAAGGAACCTTGTTACACATTTGGTGGGAATGTGAACTGGTGAAACCATTATGGAAAACCATCTGGATTTATCTTAAAATATTAAAAATACAAATACCGTATGAGCCAGCAATCCTCCTGAGCATATATTTTCACAGAATATGACGCCGTCAACTATATAAACCATATTTTCTATAAAAATCACAGCAGTATTATTTACAATATCTAGGTCATAGACGCAGCCTAAATTTCCTTCAATAGATGACTGGATCAAAAAGATGTGGTATGTACAAACCATAGAATATTACACAGCCACAAGAAAGGATGAAATGCAGATATTTTCAACAAGGGGAGTGAATTTGAAAAAAAAATATATGTGCAGCCAAACATGTTCAAAGGATAATGCAAATACATGATATTCATATAGCAGGCAATTCAACAACAAAAACATTTATAAAAACTAGTACACATCAGGCCTCCCCGGTGGCACAGCGGTTGAGTGCTGGGCTGTGAAGCTGCCCGCAGCCTCTGCAGCACCGGTTCAATCCCCGGCCACCTGGCGAGGGTGACACATGGTGCGCAGACCTCTCCTGCCGCCCGCTGCTCCCCTCAGCAGTGTACTTCGGTCCTTCTGCCTGTTCTGCTCCCCGCTCTGGCTCTGGTGAATTCTCTCACCCTCCCACACTTCTGACTGTACCCAGTGCTTGTATAAATAAATAAATAAATCTAAAAAAAAAAAAGGCAAAACTACTATACATCAACAAATATCCTGAGAGGTCAGAAGATAAGAGGGAAGGGACAAGGGAGTACAAGAGACAGTGATGGGGAAAATAATTATTTACATTAAAAAAAGAAATTTTATTTTTTGTTCAGCTAAAGTGCATTTATTTCCAACAGAAACAACAGAACAATTCCAGGTGGCACTTAACTTACTGAAAAAGACCAAATTGCTAAAAGGATGCAGTACCATAAATAAACATTTATAAAAGTTTGTCAACTCCATTGAAGTGTTTTTTTTGGACTTTTTTCTGTACTCCTCTGAATCTCCTCCTTCCAATAATAAGTATGGCAGATTGTTGATGAGATAGAAAGATAGATAGATAGATAGATAGATAGATAGATAGATAGATAGATAGATAGATAGATAGATATAATACATTCCTATCCAATCCTAGTCTTAGGACCTGTTTAATCTGATATGATAGGGTGGTTGACCCTATCAACAGTTAGCCACGGCCCTTATGGGTTAGTTTGAGCTAAGAATGGAGTTCCAGACCTCTGATATTAATGATGTGAAGTTTTCCAGGAGCTTCCAGTCTCTTTGGTAACAAATAGTGAACTGCTTCAATTCCAACTTGGTTGTTGTATGTTTCAGTCATGGGCCATCACAAGAGCCACCAAACAGATTATCATGTTTATGTCAAGCCTCCTTGGAGAGAGAAATTCTTTAATAGTTGAACTAGAAGGGTCAGTCAGTACAGAGATGCCTTTGGGCACCAAATAATAAACAAACAAACAAACAAACAAATAAATAAATAAATAAATGAAATCAAACATTGGGAGTTTAATGATGTCCTTCAGCAATCACCAATCAATATGTTTTTTTTGTCTTGCTGAAAAGGCTATATTAAAAAAAGAAATTTTAAATAAAGAAAAGAAACTGAGGCTCAGAGAGGTAGAAGACTTGCCCAAGGTCACACAGGAATTGACATTTCATGGCAGGACCAAGGTTTTCTTCTATAAATTTAACAGATTATTTCCCTCTACCACCATCAAAATACCTAATTCTGCCAGTTTGCAGATTACTGAGATTAGAATCTGGCATATATATGTGTGTACATACACACATATAGGTATGTACACATGCATATGTATGTGTAATATATATATACATTTGCTTTTAGATTTTTTTAAGATTTATTTATTTATTTATACAAGAACCAGGGTACAGGCCAGATTTATGGGAGGGTGAGAGGATTCACCAGAGGCAGAGCGGGGAACAGAACAGGCATACTGATGAAATACACTGCTGAGGGGAGCAGCGGGTGAGACAGGAGAGGTCTGCCATGCCATGTGAGACCCTCACCAGCCCTCCAGGATCAAACCAGCACTGCAGAGGCTGTGGACAGCTTCACAGTGTGGTGCTCAACCGCCTGTGCCACCAGGGGAGGCCCTGCTTTTAGATATTGACTATAAGACAAAATTCATCTTAACAAATTATAGACTCATATATGTAAGAAGAGGAGAATATTTGAATATATGAAATAATTTTAATAAATCTATTTTTTTTGTCCTCTCAGTTTTGGCAAGAGAACAGACCTGATTATGTTAATGTCCAGTTGTACCTCAGTCAAACAGATGGGCTACAGGTATGTGGTTGGATGTTATTATAAATTAAACAAGATTTTTGATGATAGAAAATTCACTGTAAAAACTATAATGGAACAGAATTTCTGCAAGTGTTTTAAAGAGAAGTTTCCCAGAGGGCACCCACTCTCAGAATGTGTTCAGAAAACTCAACTACATATGCCTTTCATTTCTTATCCTTGCAAGGAACAGGAGCTGACTTTTCAAGGTCAACTCTCTCTCCTCTCCTCCTCTCTATTGTCTCAATTTCTTTGCCTCTAGAGAGCAGACCATCAGTGAACAGTCTTGTAATTGTGTTCATGGAGGAAAGATTTTATGTGGGGAGAGAAGATGAGGTCATGCACAATTAAGCTTACTTCCCTCAAGGGAAACTAATAAAGTAGTAATAGCCATCACATGCTATTTACTCATTGTCCTAGATACTGTGACAAGTATTTAACATGCATTTTCTCATGAAATTCTAATGTTTAAGAAAAATATGATATTGCTTAGTATCTCCATATTACAGATTAAAAGTTGATATTGACTTGCAACATTGAAAAGCTGAATAGGTGCATAAATCTGGGCATGAAAGCTTTCACAGACTTTATTTTACTATTTTTGATCACATTTTCTATGATACGTTGAATACAAAATTAGTATGCTTGTAAGTTACATCATATTTAAATTAACCCTAGTTATTAGTTGTATTTCTACCCTAATGTGGGTTCCTATGAGCTGGCTATTAGCTTGTGGCTCATGGGCAACTGTGACCTATTTAATATCTACAAATCACAGCAGAGAATTCCTTTACTACCTACAAGTATAGCTCCTGTCAGGAGTCAGTCACAGGACACCTAAGCTGCTGTTAATGATTACCTGACTCTCTCCATGTCGGTCTCAGATAATTCTTCCTGGGATGACATCAAATTCTTCGCCGACACAAATGGCTGTTGACATAGAGTCATGATGCCCCTTTAATGCCCCTCGTAAAACTCTGCCCCCCATTCCTCTCCCACCCTCTGGACTTTATTCCTCATATCATTGTCGCATGATCAGATTTTACTAGCCCGTGTGCTTTAATTAATGACACAAGAACTTCTGCTCAAGTAGCAGAGTCTTGCCTTGCAAACCTGCTCCATGACTGCTGTGTCCCTCATCCTGTTTCTGCTGCAAAGGAACAACAAAGTTCCTGTTGCAACACCCTACTTGATATGTAAAAATATTTCTTTTTTACTACTCTCACGAAGAGATTCAATATTGTCACTAGTATTGTCATAGTATTATTAAAATTGAGGCATGGAGCATAAGTTATATTTATTTATTAGCTTGTTTGCCTGGGACTCACACATTTTCTCCTTTCTGGTCTTCCCTCTGACTCTTTACTGGGATTTCAGATTCTGTAAAGTGCAACAATAGCCCATTAGAAGTTACTTGTTATCAGATCTAAGACAGAGCTCTTCTGTTTTGGGCTGGCTTGTGCAGGATCAACTCCCCAAATTTATGATGATAAGATTTGTATTGCATTACTTGTATTACTTTACTCCTATGACAAGAGTTATATGGCAACTGGATATGTGGTGCACATACACATCATTAAAATTTATGTACAGTGTCTGATTTTGAGAGTGAACAGTTCAGAACCGGTCTTTGTCTTAATATTTCATTTCTTTTTTTTTTTTTAAGGATTTATTTATTTATTTATTTGTTTGTTTATTTATACAAGTACTGGGTACAGTAAGAAGCGTGGGAGGGTGAGATAATTCACCAGAGCCAGAGTGGGGAACAGAACAGGCAGACTGATGAAGAAGCACACTGCTGAGGGGAGCAGCGGGCATGGCAGGAGAGGTCTGTCGCGCCATGTGGGACCCTCGCTGGCGCTGGCGGCCGGGGATCGAACTGGCACTTCAGAGGCTGCAGACAGCTTTGCAGCCCAGCGCTCAACCACTGTGCCACCAGGGGAGGCCCTTAATATTTCATTTCTTTAGATTTGAAGCAAGCAATTGAAGTGTAGTAAAAAAAGGCCATTTAAATAGTGTCACTCAAGAAGATAAAGGATTTTAAAGAGAAAGCAGAAGGAAATGATGCTTCCAAATAAGAGTATTTAATAATATGTCATTTGGCACTTGTGGTCTTTATATCACAGCAATTTGGTCGGAAGCACACTATCAGCAGAAATGATGTAGAAAAATATGTTGTTTGTACAGTGCTGGGTCATATAAAATATAGTGCTTTGTTTTTGACAGAAGATAATTGGAGAAAAATATGAAGCACTGAATTCAAGACTATTTATTGGACGTCCTAGGTGGAAACTTCTGTTTGATGAAATAGCAAAATGTAATAGAGGGTAAGTACTATTACTATCAAATTTGACATGTGGCTAATGGCCAAATTCAATATTTTTTAGTCATTATATGAAGTTTTAAAAGATAAATTAGTAATAAATACACAAAGTACAAGTCACATAAGGATTTAATTGTGATAAATTGGATGTGATATCCAAGGAGGGAAGCAAGCCAGTTATCAGGTTTCAACTTGATTATCTGTAATGCCAAATCAAATTTGGCTTAGAAATAGTCTATAATTCTATAAAATTATCTTACCAACTTTTATTTTAATTTTTAATTTTTTTTGGCTGTAACATTGGTTTACAGGATTATGTAAGCTTTTCAGATGTGTTTCCAAACCACACCAACTATCAAATCACCAGTAATTCTCCACCACAGACCACTGGGACCCCTCCACACTTTACTCTAAAATCACCCCCTTAAATACCTTCAGTTCTACGGTCAGAGCCCAAAGGTTTATTTTGATTTGATAGTTCCTTTTCTTTGTCCCCTTACGTACCACATATGAGTTAAACCAGTATTTTTTTTCCTTCTAATTTATTTCACATAGTATAATCACCTTCAGTTCAATTCATATTGTTCCAAGTGGCAATATTTCATGTTTGTTTGTGGATTTTTTGGTTGTTTTTTAAATTTGTTTTATAGCTTTCCACTAAGTTATATGTACCACTCGTTTGTCTTTGGGCACATAGGTTGTTTTCACATCTGGAATAAATAGCATAAGTACTGCTAAATGAAGACAGAAGTGGGTATATTCCTTCAAATTAGTGTTTTCATTTTTTTTAAGATCTATTTATTTATTTATATAAGCACTGGGTACAGTCAGAATTGTGGGAGGGTGAGAGAATTCACCAGAGCCAGAGCAGGGAACAGAACAGGCAGACTGACGAAATACACTGCTGAGGGGAGCAGCGGGTGGCAGGAGAGGTCTGTTGTGCCATGTGGGACCCTCACCTGTGGCCGAGGATCCAACCGGCACTGCAGAAGCTGCAGGCAGCATTGCAGCCCAGCGCTCATCCGCTGCACCACCAGGGGAGCCCCTGTTTTCAAATTCTTTATAGAGATACTTAGGAGTGGTTTTGGTGGATCATAAGAAAGATTTCTATTTTGTACTTAGAGAAAACTTCAAATGGTTTTCAGTATAGTGTATATCCCATCAACAATGTACGAGGGTCCCCTTTTTCCAAAGTCTTACGAACTTTTGTTGTATCTGATGTTTTCTTATGGACTATTCTATCAGGTGTGGCATGGTTTTAATTTGATTTTCCTTATTAATAAATGATGATTAACATTTTTTAATGTGCCTGTTGGCTGGATATGTATGTCTTTGAAGAAGTGTCTTTTTAGCTGTTAGGTCCTTTTTTAGATTGGCTTATATTTTTGTTGTTGTTGAGTTTTATGAGTTTTTTTGTATATCTTGGATATTTTCCCCATGACAGATGTAGTACATACAGATATTTTCTCCAGATTGAAGGGATCATTTCATTTTAATGATAGCTGTTAATTTTGATGTGCAGATGTTTAATGAAATCCCATCTGTTTATGTTTGTTTTTTTATCACTTTCCATTGGAGTAGAATTCCCCAAAACATCACTGAAACCAATGTTTTTTTTTTTTTTTCCTATGTACTTTAGCTGCTAGTGTTAACACATGTCTTTAGTGCATTTATTGTGTATGGGGTGATACAGTGGTGTACGTTTATTCTTTTGCATTTGACTGTCCACTTTACACAACTCCTTTGTTAAAGAGACTTTCTCTTCTCCAGTGTATATTCTTAGCGTCTTTGAAGTAAATGAACTGCCCATTTAAGCTTATTTTGGAGCTCTTGTTCCATTCCCTTGATCTGTGTGTCTATTTTTAGTCCAATATCATCTGTTTTATTTATTGTTTTGTAGTATAGTTTGAAATCTGGTAGTGTTATACCTCCATTCTTTTTCTTTTTATCACAATTACATTTGTTATTTGAGGTTATTTTGTAGTTCCGTACATACCAATAATGTTTGTTGTATTTCCTTGAAGAATGTCATAGGAGTTTTGATAGATGTTTTGACAAGAAAGCAATCTTGTCACTTGCTTTCTCTTCCTTTATTGGTATGATCATCTGACTTCTATCTTTCCTTTTCTTGATACCATGAATTACACTAATTGATTTGTAGGTGTTAAAAAATCCTTGCATCCCTGGTATAAATTCTACTTCATCATGATGTATGATCCCATATATACATAGCTGGATTCGGTGTTAAAATTTTGTTGAGGATTTTAGTATGTCTCTTCATCAGAGATATTGCTCTCTAGTTTTCTTTCATTTATGTGATGTCCTTCTCGCCTAATTTTGGCCTCATGAATTGTCTTTGGAAGGATTCTATTTTCTCCAAATATTTGGAAGATTTTTGGAAGAAAAAGTATTTTTTCATCTTTGAGGGCTTAGGAGAAACCACCTGGTTCTAGGATTTCATTTTGGGAGGAGACTTTTGATTACTATTTTAACTATGTCTTTATTCTGTCTTGGAAGGCTATATTATATTAAGAATTATCTATTTCCTCTGGGTTATCAGATTTATTGGCATAAAGATGTTCATAGTAGATTCTTTTTTTAAGATTTATTTACTTATACATACAAGAACTGGGGTACAGGCCAGAGGTGTGGGGAGTGAGAGGATTCACCAGAGACAGAGTGGGGAGCAGAATAGGCAGACAACTGAAATACACTGCTGAGGGGAGCAACGGGCAAGACAGGAGAGGTTTGCTGCACCATATGGGTTTCTCCCTGGCTGGCCAGGGATAGAACTCATGCTGCAGGGGCTGCGGACAGCTTCACAGTAGTGTGCTTAATGTGTTGTGCCAACAGGGAGGCCCTGTTCATAGTTGATTCTTACCATCCTTTATATTTCTGTGTTGTCATTTGTAACTGAACCTTTTCATTTCTAACTAAATTCATGTCTGTTTTATTTTTTCTTATTTCTATTTATTTACTTATATTTTACATCAGCATTCATTTCTGTACAATGTCTGCTTTATCCTCTGATGTGTATGTAGTCCCCATAAAATTCCCACCATCAATTCAACCGTGAACTATTGAACTATCACCATATTCCCATATCCTCTTCCCTACTCTGTTTTGATCACTCTCCCTCCCCCTCCCCTGCAGAATGTCTCTGATTTATAGTTGGCTATTATTTTTTTATTTATTATTTTTCCCTATCCCTTATTTGTTTCCCCTATAATCCTTCTATAAGGGAAAACATCTGATAATTATATTTTTTTTTCTTTTTCATTCTGGCTTATTTCACTGAGCATAATCCTTTACAGCTCCATCCATATTGCTGCAAATGGCATGAGTTTATTTTTTGATAGATGAGTTGTATTCCATTGTGTATCCATACCCCATCTTGATCAAGTCATCTATTTTGGGGGTATTTGGTTTGTTTCCAAATCTTGTCTATTGTAAATAGTGCTGCAATAAACATAGGGGTTCAGGTATTCTTTCTAATTAATGTTATTGTGTTCCTTGGATAAATTGCTAGGAGTAGAACTGCTTGTCATATGGTATATCCATTTTGAGTAGTTTGAGGAAGCTCCACACAGCTTTCCATAGTGGTTGGACCAGTTTCCACTCCTACCAGCAGTACAGGAGAGTTCATTTTTCACCATATACTCGCCAACATTTGTTGTTGCTAGTTTTTTGTTTTTTTTTTTTTTGAATATGTGCCATTCTCACTGATGTAAGGTAGTATCTCATTGTGGTTTTGATTTGCATTTCCCTGATTATAAGTGATGTTGAACATTTTATCATAAACCTATTGGCCATTTGCACAGAAACACTAGCCAAAATAATAAACCACTTTGGTAAAGTAGCAGGATAAAAAATCAAAACACAAAAATCAATAACCTTCCTACATGCAAATAATTAATCTGAAGAAGAAGAAGTTAAGAAAACCATCCCATTTACAATTGAAACAATCAAATACCTTGGAATAAACATAACAAAGGACGTGAGTGGCCCATATAAAGAGAGTTGTAAAATATTTTAAAAAGAAATCCAAGAAGACACAAAGAAATGGAATCCCCTGCTCATGGATTGGAAGAATTAACATTATTAAAATGGCCATCCTACTGAAAGCAATTTATAGATTCTATGCAATCCCAGTAAAAATCTCAATGATATTCTTCAAAGAAATAGAACAAATAATGATGGAATTCTTATGGAGCCATAAAAAAACTCAACTAACCATAGTTCTCTGACTAAAAAGGAGAATGGAGGTAGCACATTCCCTGACTTCAAGTTGTATTACAAAGTCATAATAGTCAAAATAGTGTGGTACTGGAACAAATACAGACACACAGAACAGTGTAATCAAATAGAAAACCCAGAAATAAAGCCATACATACATTTTTGGACAACTAATTATTGACAAAGGAGCAAAGAATATACAATAGAACAAGGATAGTTTGTTCAATAAATGGTGGTGAGAAAACTGGAATGCCACATGCAAAAGAATGAAACTGGACTACTACCTCACACCATGCACACAAAACTAACTCAACATGGATAAAATAATTGAACATAAGATCTGAAACCATAAAATAAGAAAATATAAGTAAAACACTACATAACGTACATCTCAGTAACATCTTTAAAGACTCATCCCCTAAAGCAAAGAAAGTAAAGGAAAAGATAAATAGTTGGTATTACATCAAACTAAAAAGCTTCTGTACAGCAGGAGACATTGGCTGAAACAAAGAGACACCCTACTCATTGGGAGGGGATTTTCACACTCGGTACAACTGACAAAGAATGGTCACAAAGATTTACAGAGGGCTCACATGGCTCAACAAGAACAAAGAAAACAATCCAGTCAAAACAAATGGGCAGAAGAGCTAAAAAGACACTTCTGTTTTGTTTATTTTTTAATTATGTACCATATTATTATTGATTTCAGCATTCCACATATTTATCATGGAAGAAATAATTTTGGCTTTTGACATCTTTTCCCCACGTCTACCCTGTTGTTGCTTTCTCCTTTCTGCATCCCTTTTAAGCTCAGAAACCTGACTTACATTTTCAGTGTCCAATAGTAAGACTTGACTAAGTTTGTGAAAGTGACATTCAGAAACTCCTTAGGTCATGCAGATGTCTCTTAGGTTAAAACTAGCTAATGGTTGATAAAAACATATAAAACAAAAAAAAAATGATGTATGTGTGCTTTGAAAATAATTCTCATATTATAAAGTATTTAAGAGAGGCCTTTATAAAAATTGTAAAATTTGAAAAAAATAACTATGCTTTCCCTACAAAAATCTTGGAAGGGTATGAAACTATCTTATTGCCAGAGTAGTGTTGACAGAATGTATGAAAGCAAAATGATTTATTCTATTTTCATTTTAATAAAAACCACACAGTGTTTTGGTGGTATTAATTCAAAAATTGACTTTCATCCAATTTAAGTAATTCATATGACTAACTGATTTTAATAATAATCTTTTAAGTTATAAGATGATATATTTCATACTTATTTATTATCTTTTCTTCCTGCTTATTTTGGATTTAATTAGCTCTTCTTTTACTAGTTTTTTTAAGGTGAAATCTGAGGTCATTGATCACAGACATTTGTTCTTTTCCAATAGCAGTGTTACTAGTTTAATTTTTTCTGTAAGTATCACTTTGCTCTATCTTAAACATTTTGCTATATTTTTTATCCATTTCAAAATAGTTTTTTTTAATTTTCCAAGTAATTTCTGCTTTGATCTATTGCTTTGATAAGCAGAAGTTTATTTCCATATATGTGAGAATTTTATAGATATCTTATGATCTTGATTTCTAATTCAATTGGATTTTTTTTTTCAGAAAATGTATTCCTCCTGATTTCAGTCCTTTGAAGTTTATGGAGACCTGTTTTATTGCCCAGAATATGGTCTGTCTTGGTGAATGTTCCATGTGTCTTCAAAAAGAATTTGTATTCAATAGTGTTATGTAGAGCACTCTGCATTAACTAGTCCCAATTGGTTGATACTGGTGCTGAAGTCTTCAATATGCTTATTCACAGTCTTCTTTTTCTATAAATTGCTGCAGGACCATAAAATAATTCTGGATTTATATGGCTTTTCAGTTTTGTCAGGTTTTGTGTCAAGTGTATTGGGACTTTTTAGTTCAGTTTTTAGTTGCAGTGCTTAGAATATTTGCATTACATTTTATTACTGTTTCATTTTATCATGGTAATTTATTTATTACAAAATACATTACATTTTATTATTGCATGGAATAAAAATTGTTTTTTACCCAGATATATTAAGATATAATTGACATAAAACACTGTGTAAATTTAAAGTATATGATACAATGATTTTATACATATAGGCATATAGGTATTGCATATGAAGAGAGAGAGAGATGGTTGCCATAATGAAGTTAGTCAACACATGTCACCTCATGTAATTTCATCTTTTTTATGATTAGAATTTTTTTGGAAGTATGACTATTTATTTTAGTGGATATGTACAAAATTATGGAAAAAGAGTAGATTACAAAACTGCTTTGGAAAATCAAATAAGTGTCCCATAGGGTCTTCCTGATGGTGCAAGGTGTTAAGTCTCAGTACTGTCAAAGTTTAGGCAGCCATTGCAGTACGAGTTCAATCCCCGGCCAGGGAACTACCCACATGGCACAGCAGACCTCTCCTGTCTCGCCCGCTATTCCCCTTAGTGGTGTATTTCATCAGTCTGCCTGTTCTGTTCCCCACTCTGTCTCTGTTGAATCCTCCACCCCAGATGAAAGATACAGCTGAGGGGAGCAGCGGGCGAGGCAGGAGAGGTCTGCTGTGCCATGTGGGAATCTCCCTGGCCAGCAGGGAATCAAAACCATGCTGCAGAGGCTGAGGAAATCTTCACAGCATGGCGCTCAACCCACTGTGCCACCAGGGAGGTTCTAGGTGTGGGTTTATTTCTGAGCTCTCAAGTCTATTGTTTTTGTCTTTGTTCTAGTACCATGCTAATTATTATTTATTTCTAGTATTGTTTGAAGTCTGAATGTATGGCACTACTGTTTTCTTTTTGTTAAAATTACTTTGACTATTCTGGATCTTTTCTGTTCCAAGTGAATTTTAGTAACGTTTGTCCTATTTCTTTGAAGAGTGACATTGGAATTTTGATAGGGATTGCATTGAATCTGTATATTGCTTTCAACAGGATTGCCATTTGGACAATCTTTAGTATTCCAATGCATGAGCAGGGTATACTTTTCCTTTTCTTAGTGTCTTCTGTTTCTTTTAATGGTGCCTTATTTTTTTTCCTCTTTGAATAGGCCCTTCATTCCATTGTTGAGTTTACTATGTATTTATTTTTTTGTTTTTGTAATGGTGTTTGGATTCACTTTCTTAATTTCTACCTCTTCTAGCTGATTGTGTGCATATAAGAAGGCAACTGATTTTCCTGCATTGATTTTGTAAACTGACACATTGCTGAACTGATTTATTGATTCAATTAGTTTTTCAGTGAAATCTTTAGGGTTCTTTAGGTATCTTATCATGTGATGGGCAAATATCTTCTTTCTCAATCTGAATTCCTTTTATATCCTTTTCTTGCCTAATTGATGTAACTAGGAGTTCTAATACTATATTGAATAGTAGTAGTGAAAATTGACATCCATGTCTTATATCAGATCTTAGTGGAAACGCTTCCCCCCCCCTTTTTTTTACCATTGAGAGTGATTTTAGCTGTGAATTTATCATATATGATCTTTATTATATTGAGGCAAATTCCATTTATCCCCAATTTTTCATAAATGGAGGTTGAATCTAATCAAATGCTTTCTCAACATCTCATTATGTTCATATTATTTTTCTTTCCTTTTTGTTGATATGGTACATTACAGTGATTGGTTTTTCAGATGTTGAGCCAGGCTTGTGTTCATAGTATAATTTGCTCTTGTGAATGGTGTATCATTATTATAATGTATTGCTAGATTTAGTTTACTAAAACTTTTTGATGAATTTCATAGTTGTGTTCACTAGTAAAATTGTCTGTAATTTTCTTTCTGTGTGTGTGTTGTCTTAATCTGATTTTGTTATTAGCAGTGTGGTTCCATGGTGTAATGGTTAGCACTCTGGACTCCGAGTTTGTCACTCAGTCTTGGATGGCTATATAATTCTAAGAATTTTTCAGTTTCTACTAGATGTTGTACTAATTGGCAAATACATTTTCATAGTATTCTCATAATTCTCTGAATTTCTGCAATATTTGTTGTAATTTGTCTTTTTTCACTTTTGATCTGGTTTATTTGGGGTTTTGCTCTTATTTTTAGGGAGTCTAGCCATAGGTAGTCTGCTTTGTTTTTATAAAAATAATCGATTTTTGCTTTCATTAATATTTTTTACTATATTTCTGATACTCTTTCATTTATCTCTGCTCTAATTTTTATTATTTATTTTATTTTTCTGGCTTTGTATTTTTGTAATGTTATTTATGAGTTATTTCTTGTTTTTTGTTTTTTTAAAGATTTATTTATTTTTACACAAGAGCTGGGGTACAGACCAGAGGCACGGGAGGGTGAGAGGATTCACCAGAGACAGAGCGGGGAGCAGAACAGGCAGATTGAAATACACTGCTGAGGGGAGCAGTGGGTGAGACAGGCCAGGTCTGCCGCATCATGTGGGTATCTCCCTGGCTGGCCAGGAATTGAACCTGTGTTGCAGAGACTGCGGGCATCCTCAAAATGCTACACTCAACCTGCTGCACCACTGGGGAGGCCCTATTTCTTGTTTCTTTTTAAAATATTTTTCTTACCTTTATTTTTTAAAATGTAATTATTTATTTATATTTTACATCATTGTTCATTTTTGTATAATGTTTGCTTTCTTTTCTCAGGTATAGTGCACATAGAATCTCTACCAACAATTCACCCATGCACTATCACCATAGTCCCTCGTGCTCTTTCTGCACTCGTTTTAATCCCTCTCCCTCCAGTCCCCTGCAGAATGTCTCTGATTTATAGCTGTTTATTTTTGTGTTGTTTTGTTGTGGTTTATATTGTTATTATGTTTTCCCTGATGCCTTGTTTAGTTCCCCTATATTTGATCTGAAATTTTTGTTTTTCTTTCTGACTTATTTCAGTCAGCTAAATCCCTTACAATTCCATCCATGTTGCTACAAATGGAATTAGTTCATATTTTTTTGATTTCTGAATAGTATTTCATTGTGTATATATATATATATATATATATATATATATATATATACCACATCTTCTTGATCAAGTCAACAATTTTGGGGCATTTGGGTTATTTCCAAGTCTTACCTATTATAAATAGTGCTGCTATAAACATAGGGATGCAGGTATCCTTTTGAATCAGTGTTTTTGTGTCCTTTGGATAGATCCCTAGGAGTTGAATTGCTGGATCATATGGAAGCTCCATTTTTGGAAGTCTTAGGAACCTCAGTACAGTTTTCCATAGTGGTTGGAGCAGTTTGCACTCCCACCAGCAATGTAGGAGAGTTCCTTTTCACCACATCCTCCCCAACATTTGTTGTTACTAGTTTTTTTTTTTTTAATATGTGTCATTCTTAAAGGTGTAAGGTGGTATCTCATTGTGGTTTTGATTTGCATTTCCCTCATTATGTGGGATGTAGAATATTTTTCTAGATGCCTGTTGGCCATTTACACTTGTTCTTTGGAGAAGTGTCTTTTAACTTCTTTTGCCCATTTTTTCACTGGATTGTTTACTTTGTTTTTAGTGAGTCATGGGAGTTCTCTTTGTGATAAGTCCCTTATCAGTTGTATGGAGTGCAAAAATCATCTCCCAATCAGCAGGGTGTCTTTGTTTTAGTCAGTGTCTCTTTTTTTGTGCAGAAGCTTTTACCAGCTGTTTACCTTTTCCTTCACTTTCTTTGCTTTGGTAGATGAGTCTTTAAAGATGTTACTGAGATGTATGTTTTATAGTGTTGTACCTATATTTTCTTCTACATATTTTATGGTTTCAGGTCTTATGTACAGTTCTTTAATCTCTTTTGAGTTGATTTTTGGGCATGGTGTGAGGTTGTGGTCTACTTTCATTCTTTTGTTTATGGTGGTCCAGTATTCCTAGCACCAATTATTGAACAAACTTTCCTTGTTCCATTGCATATTCTTTGCTCCTATGTCAAAGACTTGGTTCCATTGGTCTGTGTGTCTGCTTTTGTTCCAGTACCATACTGTTTTAATTGTCATGGCTTTGTATTATATTTTGAAGTCTATGAGTGTGATACCTCCATTCTCCCTTGATTTAGTCAGGAAAGCTTGTTTTTTTGTTGTTGTTGTTGTTGTTGCTCCATATGAATTTCATCAACATTTTTTCTATTTATATTTCTTTGATGAATGTCATTGAGATTTTTAGTGCAATAGCATTGAGTCTGTAAATTGCTTTTGGTAGGACAGACATTGCATTTATTTATTTGTTTATTCATTTTTTCACTTTTAAATATGTTTACTACATCATCCTTCATTGTTGTACAATGTGTTTTAATAATGTGAATTCTTCCAATCCATGAGCAGGTGATGTCTTTCCATTTCTTTGTGTCTTCCTCTATTTCTTTTTTTTAATAAATATATATATATATATATTAATTTATACTAGCATTGGGTACAGACAGAAGCGTGGGAGGGTGAGAGAACATACCAGAGCCAGAGCTGGGAACAGAACAGGCAGAATGAGAAGTACACTGCTGAGGGGATCAGCGGGCATGGCAGGAGAGGTCTGCGTGCCATGTGGTACCCTCGCCAGTGGCTGGGGATCCAACCGGCGCTGCAGAGGCTGCAGGCAGCTTCGCAGCCCAGCACTCAACTGCTGCGTCACCAGGGGAGGCCCTTCCTCTATTTCTTTTAACAATGTTTTGTAATTTTTTTTTTGTATATGCCCTTCCCCTCTTTTGTTAGGTTTATTTCCAAGTATTTGATTATATTTGTTTCATTTATAAAAGGGATGGTTTTCCTGATTTCTTCTTCTTCGGATTGATTGTATATAGGAAGAGTACTGATGCTTGTGTGTTGATTTTGTACCCTGCTACTTTACTGAACTAGTTGGTTATTTTGATTAGGTTTTTTGTGGAGTTTTTAGAGTTCTCTATATATATCACAATATTGTTTGCAAATAGTGATAGTTTTAATTATTTTTTGCCCTATTTATATTCCCTTGTGTGTCTTTCTCTTGTCTTATTTCTCTGGCTAGGACTTCCAGTATTATATTGAAAAGCAGTGGCAAGATAGGATATCCTTGTCTTGTTCCTGATCTTAAAGGAAAGGCTTTCAGCTTTTTCAACATTAAGAATAAAATTGGCTGTGGGCTTTATGATGTTGAGGTATGTTCCTTGTATCCCGAGAATTTCAAGGGCCTTTATCATAAATGGGTGTTGTACTTTGTTGAATGCTGTCTCAGGGTCTATTGATATTATCATATTTTTTTTTTCTTTTTGCTAACGTCTTGGATTACATCAATTGGTTTTTGGATATTGAACCATCCTTGTGCCCCTGGAATAAATTCCACTCGATCGTAGTGTATTATCCCTTTGATGCATTGTTGGATTTTGTTAGCGAAGATTGCATCAGTGTTCTTTAGAGAGATTTGCCTGTAATTTTCTTTATTGTGTTCTTTTGTTTGGTTTCAGTATTAGTGTAACATTGGCTTCATAGAAGCCATTTCATAGTATTCCTTCTTTCTCAAATTTTTTAAAGAGTTTATGGAGGATAGGCACTATCCTATTGTTCACTATTTCTGATCATTTCATAGAATTTATTGTGAAGCTGTCTGGCCCTGGGCTTCTGTTTTAGGGGAGTGGTCTGATTACTGTTTCAGTTTCACTGTTTGTAATTGGTCTGTTTAGGTGTTCTATTTCTTCTTTATCTAGCTTTGGATAATTATAACGATTTAGCAATTGGTCCATCTCTTTTAGATTGTTGAACTTGTTTGTGTATAAATGTCCATAATAATCTCTGATTTTTCTTTAGATTTCTACTGAGTCTGTGGTAATTTCTTCTTTTTCATTTATTATCCTATTTATTTGTGTTTTCTCCAGTTTTTTCCTTTGAGTCTGGCCAGAGGTTTGTCTATTTTGTTTATTTTTTCAAAGAACCAACTTTTGGTTTCATTTATCTTTTGGAATTTTTTTAAGTTTTTATTTCATTTCTTTCTGCTTTGATTTTTATCATTTCCTTTCTTCTACTGTTTGTTGTTGTTGTTGTTGCTTTTCTAGTTCTTTGAGATAGGAGGTTGTTTCTTTGAGTTCTTTCTTGTTTCTTGATATGAGCCTGTATTGCTATACACTTTCCTCTTATTACTACTTTTGTTGTGTCCCATACATTCTGAAAAGTGGTGTCCTCATTGCCGTTCAACTTAAAGTATTTTTTTTAATTTCTTCTTTGATCGTTTCTTTAATCCATTGGTCTCCCTGTAGCGTGGGTTTCAATCTCAATGAAGTGGGAGGATTCCTTGCTTTCTTTTCATGTTTTACTTCAGTTAGATGCCTTCATGATCACAGAAGATAGTTGGAATGACTTTGATCTTAATATATCAGTTGATGTTTAACTTGTGGCTCAACACTTGACCAATTCTGGAGAATGATCTCTGCACATTGAGAAAAATGTGTACTCAAAATTTTTTGGGTGTAGTGTTCTATAGATATCTGTTAAACCCATAAAGTCTAGGTCTTTATTTAGGGCTCTAGTCCAGTATCTTTGTTTATTTTTTCCTCATTGCTCTGTCCATTGGTGAGAGTGGGATTTTGAAGTCTCTTACTATATATGTACTTTTTCTAATGTCTGTTTTCAGAGATGATAATAATTGTGTTATATGTTTTGGTGCTCCTTCATTGGGTGAGTATATGTTAATGAGTTTTATATCTTCCTGATATTTTGTCCACTTAATCATAATGTAGTGTTGTCTGTGTCTTTTTCATGTTTTTTAGTTTGAAGTCTATTTCATCTGATATAAGTATAGCTGTTCCTGCCTTCTTTATTGTTTCATTTCCTTGTAGGATTGTTTTCCAACTTTATACTTTTAGTCTTTGTTCATCTTTTGTAGTTAAATGTGTTTTCTGGAGACAGAAAAAAAGTTGGATTTTGTTTTTTTAATTCAGCTTGCTACTCTATGTCATTTTATTGATGAGTTTAATCCATTTACATTTAGAGTTAATATTGATATATTGGTGTCTATAATTGCCATTTTGTTTATCATTTTGTGGTTCTATTCCTTACTTTATTCTGTTCTTCCTATTCATTCCACTGTTGGTTTTGGCTTTAGAACTTCTTGTAGTATTTTGTGGAGTGGGTGTTTACTTGTAGTGAATGTTTGGAGTTTCTGTTTGTCTAAGAAGGTCCTTAATTTTTTTTCTTTATATGGGAAGGAGAGCTTTTCAGGGTAAAGTATTCTTGATTGGCATTTGTTGTCCTGGAGTTTGTTGAATATGTCACTCCATTCTCTTCTTGCCCATTGTGTTTCTTTTTTTAAGATTTATTTATTTATATATACAAGGACTGGGGTACAGGCCAGAGGTGTTGGGGGTGAGAATATTCATCAGATCAGAGTGGGGAACAAAACAGGCAGACTGACTGAAATACACTGCTGAGGGGAGCAGTGGGTGAGTCAGGAGAGGTCTGCTGCACCATGTGGGTAGCACCCTGGCTGGGGATCAAACTCATGCTTCAGTAGATGTGGATAGCTTCATAGGTTGCATCTTAACCCCTTGTGCCATGAGGGAGGCCACTGCCTCTAGTGTTTCTTTGGAGAGGTCTGATGTCAGCCTGATTGGTTTTCTTTTACAGGTTATCTGTTTCTTCCCCCTTGTCAGTGTCATTATTTTTCCCTGTCTTGGATTCTCAAAAGCTTTACTACTATATGTCTTGCTGAGTTTTGTTTTTGTTGTGGTAATTCAGTGTTCTCGCTTCTTGGATGTCTATTTTCATCTCCTTCATGCTTGGGAAGTTCTCTTCAATTATCTTCTTGAATAGTTTCACAGTTCCTTTGTCTTTCTCCTCACCTTCTGGGATTCCTATAACACTTATGTTTCCTTTCCTTGTGGAGTCAGATAGTTCTCAAAGTGTGTCTTCATTCTTTTTCTTTTGTACTTCTCTCTCCTTTTTTTCTTTTGTTTATTTTTATTTCTGTATCATCAAGAGTACTAATTCATTCTTCCATTTCATTAATTCTGTTTTTGTTGCTTTTCTCAGAGTTCTTTAGTTCCTCCATTAATCTTTTAATCCCCTTGTTTCTTTCATTTCCTTCCTTAAAGACTCAATTTCATTCTTCAGTCATTAGTTATTTTTTCTCATATTGTTCTTTCCCTTTTTGTCTACTTCATGTTTTTTAATCATGATGACTTTAAACTCTCTATCTAACAGGCAGACAAGTTCTTCCATGCCATTGTTGTTTTGTTCTGGTGGCTGATTTTCTATTCGTGAAGTGTCCTTCCCCTGAAGGTTTGCTTGGTTATTTGTATTTTTCCTGCATCCTGTTTGTTTTCTAATTTTTCTATGTGTTGTGATACTTTGCCACTGGTACTGACAGGCATCTCACTGGGGTCTCCTTCTGGGATATCAGGGACTGTTTACCAGACTGAGGTCAGCACCATTAGCCAAAACTCCATAAGGGCGGTGATGCTGTGGATATGTTGATGGGTGCTGTCCCTGAAGATCCCCTTCCTCTGTATTTACTCAGTTCCGGTCGGGATCCTAAGGTCTCTGGCTTCACTTGTGGGGACTGCCTTCTCTCAGTTCCCAAAGTTTATCGTGGGGTCTCTGTTTTCCAACAATGGCGCAGGGGCTGCACTCTCCTTGTGTCTGCAGTTCACCTTGATGGTGGATCCCGCCCAGCTCTACTCAGTTCCAAAACACATGCAGGTGTGGGACCTTGCTCCACTTGCACACGTCCATGCTCACCTTTGTTTGTGGAGCCCACCCTCTTTCAGTTCCATAGGTGGATCGATCATGGAGTCTCAGTCTTGCAACAATGGCACAGGGGCTCTGCTACCCTTGCGACCTTGATCTATTCCTTGTTTCTTGATGTGGGTCTGGATGGTTATATACCTACCTCTTAGTACTGTTTTGGTTTTTCCCATAATTTCTGGGATTTTGTGTTCTCATTTTCATTTGTTTCACATTTTTTTTTTATTTCTTCCTTAACTCAGTAGTTATTCAGCTGTATATATTTTAAGTGTTCATGTGTTAGAGGTTTTCCTGATTTCATTTATGTGGTTGATTTCTGGTTTGATACCTTTGTGGTCAGAAAAGATGCTTAGTAATATTTCAATCTTCATGAATTTGTGTAATCTTGTCTGTGACCCAGTGTTTGCTCAATCCTGGAAAATGTCATATGTGTAATTCAAAAAATGTGTATTTATGGGAAGGGATGCAGTACCCTATAAATGTCTGTTAACCCATGTGGTCTAATTATATTGTGCCCTATTTATTTTCTTTCTTACTAATCTGTCCATTGGTGAGAGTATAGTGTTGAAATTGCTTGCTACAAATATGTTTTTCTCAAGTCTGTTTTCAGGTTTCCTAGTAATTACCTTATATATTTTGTTGCTACTTAATTTTGATTAGCATACATTAATGGGTGCTTTGTCTCTCTGATATATTGTTTCTTTAATCATTACATAGTGTTCTTTTTTTTTTTCTTTTATAGAGGCATGTTTTATTTATTTATTTGTTTGTTCGTCTGTTTCGTTTATACATGCACTGGGTACAGTCAGAAGCGCGGGAGGGTGAGAGAATTCACCAGAGCCAGAGCAGGGAGCAGAGCAGGCAGAAGGACCGAAGTACACTGCTGAGGGGAGCAGCGGGCGGCAGGAGAGGTCTGCACGCCATGTGGGACCCTCCTCTGGTGGCCGGGGAGCAGCCGGGAATTGAACCGGCGCTGCAGAGGCTGTGGGCAGCTTCGCAACCCAGCGCTCAACCGCTGCGCCACCGGGGAGGCCCCATTACATAGTGTTCTTTCCTATATTTTATTACCTATTTTTGGATGGAAGTATATTTTAATTGATGTAAATAGCCTTCCTTTGGGTCCCATTCTCTTGTAGCTTTGTTATCCAAACCTTTAGTCTGAGCCCAAGTTTACCTTTAGAGCTAAGGTGCATTCCCTGGAGACAGCAGAAATTTGCATTAGTTTTACTATTCTACATATTGAGAATTTTTGTTATCTACTCTCCTAACAATTTTCAAATGTGAAATACAGTATTATTAACTATAAACACAACCATAGTGATATATATTATATCCCTAGGACTTACTGTCTTATAACTGAAAGTTTTTACTCTAATTTCATCCATCTTCTGCTCACACTCTCCATCTTAGCATCCATAAACCTATTCTCTTTCTTTGAGGTTTTTTTTTAAGATTCTACATTTAAATGAGATCATAAACTATTTGTCATTTTCTGATTTACTTGTCATAATACTCTCAAATTTCATCCATGTTCTTGCAAAAGGGTAGAATTGTATTCATTTTTATAGTTGACCAAAATTTGTATGTAAACATATATATATATATGTATATTCGTACATATACACATACCCATATATATCACTTTGCATATCACATTTTATTTATCCATTCATCTGTGTACAGATGGGCATTTAGATTATTTCCCTGTCTTGATTTCTGTATATTATACTTCAGTGAACATACAAATGCAAATACCTCTTCAAAATAGAAATTTTATTTCCTTTGTCTAAATATCCAGAAGTGAAATTGTTGGACCATATGGTAGATCTGTTTTTAATTTTTTGAGGAACCTGCATAATATTTTTCATAGTGGCTACACTAATTTTTATTTTTCATCGACAGTGCATAAGTGTTCCCTGTTCTCAATATGCATCTCTTGTTTTTGTTGGTTTCATTGTTTATAATAACCATTATGACAAGTGTGAGGTTAAGCCTCAATGTGGTTCATATTTGTGTTTCCCTGGAGACAGTGATTTTAACATCTGTTGACCTTCTTTGTATCATCTTTGGAACAATGTCTATTCAGATCTTCTGCCTAATTTTTCAGCTTGATTGTTTGCTTTGCTTTTATTTTCTTCCATTCTGGCTTGTGGCAATGTAATTTACAATTTGTGTGAAGTGAGGGAATTGTTTGTTTATGACATCCTGGTAGTTCTTTATTTTTATTTTATTTTATTTTATTTTATTTTATTAAATATTTATTTATTTATTTATTTATACAAGCACTGGGTACAGTCAGAAGCATGGGAGGGTGAGAGAATTCACCAGAGCCAGAGCAGGGAACAGAACAGGCAGACTGACAAAATACACTGCTGAGGGGAGCAACGAGCACAGCAGGAGAGGTTTGTCATGCCATGTGGGACTCTCTTCTGGGGCAGGGGATCCAACCAGTGCTACAGAGGCTGTGGGAAGCTTCCCAGCTCAGCGCTCAACCACTGCGAAACCAGGGGAGGCCCCCTGGTAGTTCTTTATTTAGTGTTGTATGTATATTCTTCTCACACATGAGCAGATCAGTACTCAGCCAAAGCTTCAGTATACTCCCCTACAGTCTTATAGATCTATAGAACTTTCTTTTTACTTTTTCATTTATAAACTCATTATCTTGTGGAGTTTTTAAGACTCATATTTAGGAACAGGTAACCAATACTAAATGCATTCCGAATATATTTAATCATAGAGATAACATTGTTTTTCTTATACATAGCTCTTATAAATATCTTTAATAAAATAATATATTTATAAAATTACAGTGATTATTTAGAGTAAGATAAATTTTCACTGAAATTTATTATTTGAGTATGAGGAAAATGCATAATCTGAAATGACATTAATTTGTGATAGATATTGTCAGAAAGTAAAAGAATTATATGGTAGTATAATCAATATCTATGATTGTAATTGTATCTTTTACATGTAAAAGTAAATTGTTTGACAATATAGATCTATATTAGTCTTACTTGACCACATACTATTTGTATAACAAAATATATTTTTGTCATTCTTCCAAGTCCATGTATTTGTTATTAATTTTTAAAATAAGAGTTTATTCTTTTAACTGTGGTAACATTAGGTTTCTCCCCATCAGAGATAATTACCATAGGATACCTGCCACCAAACCATTCATAGTCCATTAACATATTCCATTGTGCTTCCTTCCCTCCTTCCTCTTATTCTGTTAGTCTCTTACAAACTCTTCACCACATATTTTTTTCCGCAAATCTTAGCTGTTTCAGCATCCATCAGCTGTGCTCTTTTTTTTTTTTTAAGATTTATTTATTTATTTTATACAAGAACCAGAGTACAGGTCAGAAGTGTGGGAGGGTGAGAGAATTCACCAGAGCCAGAGTGGGGAGCAAAACAGGCAGACTGATAAAATACACTGCTGAAGGGAGCAGCGGGCGAGGCAGGAGAGGTCTGCTGCGCCATGTGGGGTTCTCCTTGGCTGGTGGGGAATCGAACTGGCACTGTAGAGGCTGTGGACAGCTTCGCTTTGCAGTGCTCAACCGCTGTCCACGCGGGAGGCCCCATCAACTGTGCTCTAATCTCCTAAACTGATTGAGACTGCTGATTTCAGCACGCATTTTCCCTCTGTGTACGACAATCTTGTAAACACCCTCTAGGAACAAGCAATGAATGTTATTGACCTCACCTTGTATTTTCTCTTTTCTCAGTGATCGTGGTTTTGTGTTATATATTGTCTAGTAGCTGAACATCCGAGTTCAAAATATTGTTTTACACAAAATTTTTTTAAAGATTTATTTGTTTGTTTGTTTGTTTATTTATACAAGCACTGGGTACAGTCAGAAGCGCAGGAGGGTGAGAGAATTCACCAAAGCCAGAGCAGGGAGCAGAGCAGGCAGAAGGACCGAAGTACACTGCTGAGGGGAGCAGCGGGTGGCAGGAGAGGCCCGTGTGCCATGTGGGACCCTCCTCCGGTGCCCGGGGAGCAGCCGGGAATCGAACCGGCGCTGCAGAGGCTGTGGGCAGCTTCGCAACCCAGCGCTCAACCGCTGCACCACCCGGGAGGCCCTTACACAAAATTTTTAATGCAAATGGTAAATCTAGTTCCCATTAATCCATCTTGACTAATGGTGAAAATTCTGCTTTTGTAGTTTCATTTTTCAAGATGAAATGTGATAATAAAATCATTTTCAGTTTCTGTTATAATGAATTTGCTGCACATATGAATGGATTTGCTAACTTTTCCAGCACCATTTATTCTGGATAATGAGGACATACTCTATCATCGTACAAATTTGTTACTAACACTTTAATATCCAAGAAAAACTCAATTTAATCCAACAAAATTAGAAATAACAATGTGAAATATTAGTGTTTTCTAGGATTTATTTAGTCTCTTTGTTAGTTATATATAAATTTTTGCTACACTTTTATGTCAGAAGATAATAAGACCTCGTCACTTGTTATAAGTGTTGCTTGATATAAATAAAAAATAAAATATCCATATTTATATGCTTTTCATTTCAATATTTATGCAAATCATTCACTTAAAGTTATACTTTCAATTTGGTAATAGATATTCTTTCTCTTCTTTATTCATCATTGCCCATGTAAAGCCATGGCATCTTTATTTTTTTAATTAATTCATTTATATTTTTTACATTTTTGTTCATTTCTGTACAATGTTTGATTTCTCCCCTCAGGTGTAATCCCCTTAAAATTCCCACCATTCCACCATTCCATCGCCCATGAACCATCACCATACTCTCTTGTGTTCTTGTCTCCCCTGTTTTGGCCCTCTTCTTTCCCATCTCTCAGGTGAAACTAAAGATCTTCATGGTGGCCATATACATTTGGAAACAATTGGAACATTAATTTTAATATGTTAAATATCAGAAAATCAACTTTGTTAGTATCTTAAACATGTTTATAAGGCATACTTGTTATGTTTTCCCAAATCATCCACCTGATTTTTCCATTTTATCACTCTCTCTTCCCAGGAAAACAGTTGGTGTTTTTTGCTGTGGACCCAATTCAATTTCTAAGACTCTTCATAAACTGAGTAATCGTTACAACTTCTATGGGACGAGATTTGAATACAATAAAGAATCTTTCAGCTAAAAATCTTTCAGATGAACCAGGGCTCTAAAGAAGGAATGAGTGCAATTTCTAAGACTTTGAAACTCAGCTGAATCAAACAGTTTTGTCATGCCAAAGAATAGAAAAGTTTTCTTATTTATGATTATTTAAAATGGAAAATGCAAATAATGTGGCAAGATGATGGTTCACCTTACATGTTTAATCTGGAAGACAAAAAGAACTTAAAGGGTATTTGATATGGTGATTCAGTTTTCAATTGCAAATTAAAGAAAACTATTGGATGCTCACTGTTGATTTTTATGGCAGATTCAAAAGTCTCCAGTGAGGAGCTGCACTTGCTCACTGGGAAGCTGATGGTCTTGGTCCTCTTAAATTGTTTTGCTTGATCAAAGATAAGATTAAACAAAATTAAAATCTCATTTAAACACATATATCTATATATAAAAACAGAGTAGCTTTGATTTGGAAAAACTTCTGGCAAATATATTAAGTGCTTGAAAATACAACACAGGACTCTGTATTAATACGGGTAATTTGTATCAGTATTTAATCTCCATCACTACTGATGCTAATACCTCTACTTGATATCTGACTTTATGCTCAATAAAACTTTTGCAAATATTGATATAGTATCTATTTTTATATTTTTCCTCTGTCTTGGGAAATTTCCTCCCCTGTAGCATGAATTAAATATAATGATTTAATTAATGCTTTTCATTCTCAATTTATTGAATCTGTTAAAGTTGCATAGTAATGAGGGCAGTATGATTACTATAATTATAATTATTTTTTTCCTTTATGAGCATTTTGGTCTTATTGTTTTTATTTACTTCCTCCCCCTACCCCAGCATAATTTGTTAGTTTTTAGCCTCTTAAGATACTTTGTTTAATATGCACTTTGAAGTCAAAGGATGTTGTATCTTCAGTATCACTGAGATATGCTATCATTCTCTTTTGTTACAATTGGCTTATGCTGGACTTTGAAATTATAAAACACATTTCTATTAAGAAACCTGTATGTTACTTGCTATACAAGAGAAAATACTTCATTAGTTATTTATATTCAAGTTTATAATCAAGAACATTATAATTCCTCTGTCTGGTACCCTGGTTCTCCATCCAGGGAATTACTGAATTTAGAGTTGCTGTTTTGAATACACTTGTGTAACCTTATCAATTTATGTATCCTAATCATTACAGTGTTAATTCAACGGGAAAAAAAATACATTTCACTAACATAGTAAGAATTAAAGCATTTTTACTATTTAGTGATTTTATTTTGTAGACATCTGTCCATTGCTATCAAATATAGCACATTGTTAAAATTGGCAGCACAGATAATCTTGCCTTTGCTAAAATTTTGCATGATATGATATATATGATAGATGATACTATATTTTTTGGTCTAATTCACCAATCCCAATTAACTTTGTTAAATCACCTTGCATTGATGCCCATAAACATATTACTTATAGATATTTATACCTCTCCTTGGGATTCTTTCTTCTGCTCTGTGGAGAAAGGTTAAATCAGGAAAAGATAGGGAAATGTGCAATGCTCCTCCAAATTCAGATCTGAAGGCATATTTTCTAACCAGCACATCTTTTCTAGGATTTGCTTCGGTTTAGTTTTGTGTGTACCTTTGTTTTTTTTTTTTTTTTTTTTCTGTATTCCACATATAAGTGAAAATTTTCCACTTATGTCTTTCTCCTGCTGACTTATTTTACTTAGTATAATCCCCAACCAGTGCATGGTAACATTTTCCAAATTAAAAAGAATCTTTATAAAAATGCATACCAGAAGAAACATAACTGTGTGTAGACTTTGTTTGCAATAGTGATTCTTTACTGATCACGATTTATTTATGTGATTATATTAAATATATCTAATTTTAGTAAAATGGGTGTTTCAATACATTCTCCCAAGTAGGTCTGCAATTCTAGATGAGTTTTTGTCTGCTTTAAATTCCACTGATGTTCAAATGTTAATTGTTAAATATAGGTAATTTTTGCTTTTGCAGATAGAAGTGAAATTAAAGCTTCATCATGCATGTCTGAGAGCTTTGTTTTGTTTTGAGGGATACTTCCTTGGGAACTAATTATTCTTAATCATATCTGAAAATAATATTTTTAGTGGTAATCAAAGTTAAAATTGAAATGGTATCCTTGAAATCTCTAATGCTCACTTTTCCTTAAGTAGGCGAAGTTTCTTGATAAGATAGTAAAGTTTTAAAAACATCATCTATTTGAGCATGGGAAGCCCTGAGGATTTGAGTGTCACTGGATCTAACTAAGGATGTGACTTCTCAATGTGGTATTAAGATTTCTCCTTAGAACTATATTAGTAGTTACTAGTATTTCTGGATAATGTTTCTTTTTGAGAACCTGATTAAAAACATATGATATAAATATAAAAACATTTTCTATACAATTTTGAGGGACCCACAAAAGAGAACTCAGAGTTTAAGAAATAGAACAAAATTATTGTAGTAATAGGTCTTTTATCTATATTTTTCTTTGAATTTGGGGGAGAACTATCAATTTTTATAGCATTATATAGGGATTTAGTTCTGTGTAGAAAATAAGAAAATTCTCTGTATGAATACCATCAGTTTTTAATCTTGGGTTTCCAGTTTTATGAAAGGGAAGGTTCTAATTTTTCATCTTAGTAATAACAGAAAGCTTAGATTCAAATACATGCCAGCATACACACACATCACATGCATTTATGACTTTTTTTGCTTTCATTTATAAATTCAAATAAAAATGAAATTATTGATAATATTTTTTTATTTAGTGACTTTAAATGCCAGTCAAATGATTGTATTAACAGAGACATCTAAAAATAGAAAAAAAATTCTTATTTTGCAATTCATGAAACTGAGAAGCCCAAAAGGAGATGGTGTCTTGCTTCAAGTCATCCATTGAGTTTCTCAGTGTTGAAACTGGAACTCAGCTTTCCTAACCTATGCTGACTCTTTCCACCTCCTCATGATGTCTTTATCTGATAAGATATAGCTAGTCCTGTTATTCTTAATGTAATCTCTCTATAAACTGTAGTGCTACGTGGAAAATAAGGTCCTGAATGTTAATTCCAAAATTGGATACAGAAAATTACAATTTTCCTCTTCTATGTTTGTTAGTCTTGTTTGGCTTGTTAGAATCTATTTACAGTATCAATTTTAAAATATGACAATTATACTAAAGGGGTTACATTCTCCAGAATATTGTATTAGACACTTAATAGTCAAGATTTTAGGAAATGCTGATATTATAAATTCAGATCTATATTTATAAACAAAAATCATAACTTCACCATCTTTCTAACAACCCAGGGTAATGTTGATATTAAGACAAGTTTTTATTCTCTCTTTACAATGTCCATAGATGACTTCATTTTGAAGAGGAAAAGGGCAGCTTTTTGTAAACTAGTGAGACAAGAAATACATGAAGCCAAGCATAATCTGATTGGCATTAACTTTAACCACCACAGAACAATTATTGAAATGAAAGTGCAAGTTTATACACTAGAGAAGAAGCACTAACTCAGATTCAATATATATAAAGAATTGGGAAACTATATTTCATTTTATAAATCATTTTATTTATGATAAGTTCTAGTATATTTCTAGAAAACCATTGTTTTGGAACTTATGGTAAGGGTTAAAAGTTGGACATGCCTTCACCATTGCTCCAGTGTTTTTATGTAGTACCCACAAAGCTCGGTGAAGTTTTCTAAGGCAAAAAAAAAAAAAAAAAAGGCAACAGAATTTCCAGCACTTAACTAAGAGGGTTCCATTAGGAGAAAAGTGAAAAAAGGTTATGCAAAACATTCAGAATTAGCAAAAAGTGAAGCAGCAATGCTTAGAATAATGGCCAATAATTTTTAAATAAATTACAGAATTTTTATATGGTTCTAAACAGAAAATTTATATTTTTGTACATACTCTATATATTTTGTTTCTTTTCTTTTACAATGTAGTGAATTCACCAGTATTCTTAGAGTGTTAAGCAACGCTTTAAGACTTCTTAAAAGCATTAAATGTCTAATAGTAACAAAACTATATGGTGAAATATGAGAGTAAAAGAAAGAAAAATCATTTAACATATTAAGTCATGATAATACTTTTCTAACTGAATAAATATATGCTCAAATGTGTGACATAACTATTCTAGTTCTCGATAATGTAAAAAAAATGTTTAGTTTTTAGGAATCCTTCCACATTTTCACCCCCACTTCATTTTAGGAGACACTTCATCTTTGATCAGAATTATTTTTGACTTCTACTAAGAATTAGAGCAAGATGAGCTGCTGGTTGACCTAGAGATAGCCCCTATATTTGATGGGAATCAGCACTATGTAAATGCTCTAATTTACATGTTGTCATAAAAAGAGAGCAGGAGGCTGTGCTGCCTTGCTCTACTGTGTGCCCCACACATTAACAGTCTGTCATTTCAAATTCCTATTTCTTAGCTCATATGCTTTCATCCAGGGGATGAAACATTCTTAACAACATAGATGTGAGTAACACATTCTCTTTGTTATATGATGACAGTTTGCTGGTAGTAAGCAGCATATTCATTTGAACTTAGTTATTGATTCAGTGTGGCTTTGTAACTGATTTTAGGGGTGAGAAATTTCCCCAAAGCATAAAATGGGTACTTTGCTTGCCAGCTAAGAATATACAAGAGTCAGCATATTGAGGAGGGAGAAGCAGTTAAATCTAACCATAAACACATGTATGTGGAATATAAAATGAAACATATAGAAAGAAACATAACACATCTTCCCACATATATGTTGGAACATGAACTGGGGTGTATTTTGCACTTTGTGATTAGACATTCTGCACAGTTTAATCTCTACTCCAAGGGACTATCCAGTTAGGAAAATACCAATTTCAAGTCAGCTTGGTTTCTTTATCCACTACCTCCTATTTAAAGGAATTTATTTACTTATCTGATTACAAAATGACAATAGCAGGAAACTCTTAAATTTCTTTTTTTCATTAAAATCTAATTTCAAAGTCAAGAAGGGTCACTTTTTTCACAAAAGAACATTTTATTTTTTCTTGAACTGATTTAATTAAAAAATAACTATTGGTGAGGCAACATCAGTTTATAATATATAAAGTTCATGGTGTATAATGTATAATATGTCGTCTTTATACAATATGTGCACATCATCAAAAGAGTAGTCTCCATTCATCACCATGTAATAAATCCCTTTTACCTGCTTCACATTTTCCTCCCATCCCTTCTCCCTTCTGCTTTGTGGCTTTGCGTTTGTTTTTGTCTTGTTTTAATGCTTATGTTTCTTTCTATATTCCACATACAACTGGAATCTTTTGGCGTTTAATTTTCTTCATCTGACTTATTTCATTTGGTGTAATATCACAGAGGAACATTTTAAAGGCAGGCCTGTACAAAAAGACAGCTTCATCCAACCATGTACTGACCTAACTGATCATCAGAATTACCTTGGAAGCTAGTTAAATACACAAATTTCAATTGCATGCCCCTCCATATGGCAGGAATATTTCTAAAGAACTCTGTAGTATGTTGATAGAGGACAGCTCAGCAGCAAATGGTTACTAGATTACTAGATTCTTTTAACTGACCTTCACAATTTTCCTGCTTGGAGAACAAAGCCAAGTTTATCATTTATTTATAATCATTATAAAGACTGTATTGAGTTGAGTTTCAGCTCAAGCAAATTAGACTTCTTAGTTCTTAATTCTATCTCACCTCAGTCACCAGTCTACTCTAGAATCATCCTATTTCCTCACTTTAGCCTGTGGACAACATCATGTCAGAATTTTAATACCAGTTCATAATAAGTGATAAACAGAAGTGTTTACAAGGAAACAAAGGCAATTTACCTAATTAGATGATGTCATTTAGGAAGGTTGAGTGGTATTTATTTATTTTTTATTGAAATAAAATTTATTGTAATGTTATGTAAGTTCTGTACCTTCATTGTTGAGAATCAGCATGTGTTTATACTACATGAAATTTACCACTAAATTTCCTTCACATCTATCTTTCACCATGCCATTATTCCCTTTTACCCTGATTTACCCGTTCTCCCCTTCACACTTTCCTTCTGGTAACCACTAATTAATTTGCAATGCAAACATTAATTTTTGCTTTATTCAGTTCATCTATTTTTTTTTTTACTCTATGTACCATCTGTTAGTGGAATCAAGCAGTGTTTATCTTTTTCTGATGACTCTTTATTTGGTTGAATAAATGCCCAGCAAGCAAAATCACCAAAGTATCATGGCAGATGAACAACAGCAATTCTTTCATTTTTTTTTTTAAGATTTTTTATTTATTTATACAAGAGCTGGTGTACAGGCCAGAGGAGTGGGAGGGTGAGGGGAACAGCGGGTGAGACAGGAGTGCGTCTGCCACACAATGTGGGTATCTATCTGGCTGGCCAGGAATCGAACCCATGCTGCAGAGGCTGTGGGCAGCTTCACAGCATTGTGCTCAACCCACTGCAACACTGGGGAGGCCCCAATTCTTTCATTCTTATCCAAAGAAAGCTCCATGACAACAGGTTCCTTTACGTATTAAATCACCCCTGAATGTATTTCCAAAGATAGACCATGGAGGGTGGGTGATCATAGATGAGTCACTTTTCCTCTTTAAACCTTAGCTTTTGCACTTACAAATGAGAAGATTGAGAATTGCTGCTCCAATTTGTAATTGAACTCATTTGGGTCATTAGTAGTATGAGTTCTGGACTTCTCAAACTCTAGTTATATAAAAGGAATTGGAAAAGGAACTCCCAGATTTACTTACTTGGTATTAAATTCAGACCCGAAGAAGTTAAAATTTTTCATCTCAATTCACATTGCAGTGGACCCACTAACTTGGTCAGTAAGCTACACAGCCATAAGGCAAGTGAGCCAGGAAAAACAATTTCCTTTTATAAAGTGGGAATAACCCCTATTGGCACAGGGGTTAAAGACACATGCTATCAAGCTACCACCAGCCACTGCAGCACTAGTTCAATCCCTGGCTAGGGAGCTAATCCACATGGCACAGCAGACGTCTCCTGTCTCTCCCACCGCTCCCCTCAGCACTGTATATCAGTAGATCTGCTTGTTCTGTTCCCCACTGTGTCTCTGGTGAATCCTCTTCCCTCCCCCACACCTTTGGCCTATACCCAAGTTCTTGGATGCATAAATAAATAAATCTTTGAAAAAAAATGAGGCTAATTAGTTGCAATTCAGTTCTCCCTTGACAGTGTGCTGGTTTCAAAATTATACATTTTCTCTTCCTAAGTGTGGAGTGAAAAAAGTCCTGGCTCAGAAATTAGAAAACTTGGTTGTCCCTATTGCTGAAAAATGTTAGACCACATACAGAAAAAGGGGAACAATATCTTCATTTGCTTAACTTACAATGATGTAATAAGGCAAGATTATGTGGGAGAGGACAAAAATTGAAAAAAAAAGAAAAGAAATTTCCTGGGTAAATTTCCCTCAGTAGATTTCTTGATAACAAAATAAATATAAAGAAATGCTTTAAGAAAATACAAAATAGGCTTTTATGAGTCAAATCCTTTATAACTGAGTTAGTAGTTAATTGTATTTTCTGAGCAATTAAAGAAGTACCTGTAGATAAACATGCATCACCATTATGTCTTTGTTCTTCGCAGATATCCATAAACAAAGTTTTTGGCTATATATAATATAACTACCTTCTAAGTTCCTCTGATTTTGGTGAGGTCCAGTATGCAAGAGTTAGCTATACTTATCTTGTCGATTGAGCTAAGGATTGCTAGAAGGTGACAGAAGTTGCTTATTTAAGGTTTGATGGATGGAAAATTGAGTGTTTATGATACACTCCACTGAATTAAAACCAAAACCTTTATCTTAGAACTAGAAATAGTTTTATAAAAGAAAAAAAAATGCTGCAATGTTGTTTAATCCTAGATGGAAAAAATAAATTTATATTTTCCTTAATCGTACCAAAGATACTTCATATTATGTATGTTCATCAAAACTCATTTTGTAGAATTTGCATTTTCATCTTTTATGTGTTTGTTCATGTGAATGGTGGATTGGAAGAAAAATTTCCTTAATGAAAATGACATTCCACAATGATGTGTAATAACATTTTCCAACTTGTATATTAAGTACCACATGGTGGCAGATTGGCAACTGGAAGAAGTATAGCCCTCTCTTCAAAAGGTGAGGCATTCAGAGATCCAGGTGTGATTGATTCTTGTCTGGTGAAATAAAAGTTCGAGTTTATACAGTACTGGAGAGGAAGCACTAACTCAGATTCAATATATATATAAAGAATTTGGGAAAATATTTATTTTTATATGTGATTTTATTGCTGGTAAGTCAAAGTATGTTTGTAGAAAACCATTGTTTGGAACTTAAAATAATGGTTAAAAGTTTGACAAATAAAGATTAGACTACTTAAAAGTATTTTCATTATAAATAAATTGTGCACCTTTGAGGATAATAATTAAGAATTGTCTCCAAGATTTTGAGAAAAGGATAGTGTTGTTTTCATTCTTAGGAAAGACTGGTTTTACATGCAAAGATACTAAACAAATAATACTTAATGGGAAAAATTCTTTGAAAAACTTTGCATGTCATGTAATGTCAAGTCAACACTTGTAATTTTCATTTCAGCAAGACCTGTATTGGGGACAATAGAATTCTAACATCAAAGTTTAAAATATGGTGGGTTTGGAATTTGGGGTTGTTTTTTGATTTGTTAATTTTCTTGGTACTATTCTCATAATTAGATCTCATAATTATTTTCATTAAACTGAAATATTTATCCAATTTTAAGATGTCAAAGTTATATGTATATTTTTCTGCACAGAAAATTAATAAAATATATGTTATTTGTGAAATCTAAATATCGTGTGTTTATACCTGATCACTGAGGTTTTTAATTTTATCTAAACATTGAGTGTGCACTATGAATATTTATGTCCAAATAATAACTCCTGCTTAAATGATTTTGTTTGTTCCCAATTTATCCCCATCACCCCCTTATTAAATCTGTAAATTATACAAAATAGATAATAACAATATTAATTTGCAGGTTTTTCTATAAGTAGGAGATGAGGCATTTGCTGTACACTCTGAGTGTATGCATTCAGCTACCATCTGAAAACTAGCTGTGTGATTTCACCATCAGAAAATGTAGATCAGAATTTTCTCTAAGATTCATTCAATTTTGTGTTTCAATTTTGACTGTGAACCTCTATGTTATAGTGGACAGGATGCATAAGAATGCTTCAGTATACTTGACTGTAGTAATCTTTAGGTCCTAAAATATGTATAGTAAGGTCTGTAAGATTGGGAAACCTTCTTTTATCACCATAATGAAAAGATACTCTTGTTCAGAATTAAGGACACACTTAGCCATGTTTCTAAAAGTATGCTCTTTATGTTCAGCACTTTCTTAAAAAGTCACTCATGTGTCAAATCAAAGGCCTATGTGTTCTAATTTATAGTGTTTGTAGAACTGATGACTTGTCTGTAGAGTTTAAAGAGGTCTGCTGTGCCATGTGGGTGGCTCCTTGCCGGCTGGGATGGAACCCATGCTGCAGAGGCTGTGGACAGCTCAACTGCTGCCTTAAGCAGGTTACTTCTCTATGTGGTACTGCATTTTTCTCAGCTGGTTCCTATCACATCACAGATTTTAGAGAATTTGCAGTTCTGAAATGGTATCTTGTCTCCTGTATTTTACCAAGGTATCACTCTTTCTTTAATGGGCATTTCAACTGATCAACTTCAAATGCATTCAAAAGTCATGATTTGCAGTTATGTGCTATATTCTTATGTGAATGCATTGCTTGCTTTGTGTCACATTGGGACCCTCCAGTGCTTGCTTTAATGTCAATAGCAGCAGTGTTGTAAAATTACTCAGCAGCAGAAGATAGTGGGGGAAGAACACAAAAGATAATTGGAGAAAACACTTTTGGGGTGTTCAAGTCAAGGAAACCAATAAAAATCTCAATTCTGAAGATTAAATGTTCCTCTAAAGTCTTCCTATATTCATACCGATTGTGTTCTCAGGAATATTTTTGTGAGAGCTAAGAAAAATGAAAATGTGTGACAGTAAAAGTGCCTCATCAGACTTTTTATTAGTCAATGAAATCCATAAGAAACCTTAAATGACTGATGTGCCATTGGCTTTGTCTAAAGCTTGCTGATAAATGTGCCAACTACTGGAATACCACAAACATCTGAAATCTGATTGTGCAGTTTTAATGTAGATGTACAGTATCGTGTGAAAAATTACTTTTGACTTAGAGTGGCCATTAATTGTAAATTTCAAAATTGCCTTATGTGCATTTAGACAAGGTGATTTTTTAATTAAATTTCATATTTGTTCATACAAAACACTTTGGTGGGAGGTTTTGATTTATAAGCAGATTTATACTTCATTAAAAAGAAACAACTGTATTATGACTTGTATAATTTTTATGGTGATAGTAAGAAGTGATCGATTTTTTAAAAAAAACTTCCTAATAGAGTGCTAGGGTAATATGACACTTTTGTCTTCCAAAGCAGGTAGAAATGTTAGCTGGAAATAAAGCCTCAATGACAGTTATTAAGAGTTTCTTAGCTAGTCAAAGGGAGGATTTTTTTGTTTTTTTAATATTTTATTTATATATTTTTTACATCTTTGTTCTTTTTTAAATAATGTTTGCACCCCCCCAGGTTTAGTCTCCATAGAATTTCCTTCCCCAATGCACCCGTGCACCATCACCTCAGTCCCCTGTGCTCCTCCTCCCTCCCTCCCTTGATCCCTCTCCTTCCTCCTTCCCTGCAGGATGTCTCTGGTTTATAATTATCTGTTAGGTTTTGTTTTGTTTTATTGTGTTTTGTGTTGTTATTATTTTTCCCCTGATGTCTTAGTTGGTTCCCCTACATTCCTCCTATAAGTAAAGCCATCCAATATTTTTCTTTTTCCTTCTGAATTATTTCACTGAGCATAATTCCTTCTAGCTCCATCCAGGTTGCTGCAAATTGTGGTCCAACCACTATGGAAAGCTGTCTGAAGATTCCTCAGTCTACTAAAAATGGAGCAACCATATGACCAAGCAATTCTACTCCTAGGAATCTACCCAAAAGACACAAAATAATTGATTCAAAAAAACACCTGAACCCTTATGTTTACTGCAGCACTATTTATAATAGGTAAGATCTAGAAACAATCCAAATGCCCAGAAATAGATGACTGGATCAGGAAGATGTGGTATATATACACAATGGAATACTATTCAGCCATCAAAAAAGTGAGGATTTGAATTGAGGAAATAGTCCAACAGATTTTACCTCTGAGATCTGCCCAACAAATACAAATTTGAATTTAGTTTGTATTGGTAGAAACAAAGAACTCTGACATTAACAATGTCATTAGTCTTGATCAGAGATGTCTCATTTATGTTGTCCTGACCTAATGATACGCCAGTGCTAGAGAAAGGCAATGAAGGATTAATCTCTTCACTTCTGTGGAGATGCAAAGGCTGGATGCCTACTACAAAATCTTCTTTATCTGGTTCATTGATTGTTAGTGGGTGTGAAAAAGACTGACTTGACTTCTAGGCAGCGGCTTTCCCACATAGGCTAGGCTACATTATAGAGCCTGTTCAGATTTTAAGTCTGTGAAGATGGCTTGGCTGTCTTGCTGGTTAGAACAAAAAAAAAAAAATTCTATAATATGTTCACAATAACAAACCAACCCCCAAAAAATCTAATAATGTGTCACAGCTGTTAGAATTTAAGTTTTTCATTTGGAACAGTTGCCTCTATCTGTTAACTCTTATATGTTACCAGGGGACTACCCACATGGTGTGGCAGATCTCTCCTGTCTCGCCTGCTGCTCCCCTCAGCAGTGTATTTCGTCAGTCTGCCTGTCCTGTTCCCCGCTCTGTCTCAGGTGAATCCTCTCACCCTCCCACACCTCTGGCCTGTACCCTGGTTCTTTTACAAACAAATTGATAAATATTAAAAAAAAAAAAAAAAGATGGTGCTGTACCTTTGTTGAGAGCCGGGAGCTGGTGTCTCATCCTTAAGCAATGGGCCAGGATCCAACTCATATTGATTAGTGGAGGTGCTCACAAGTGGGGCTGCTGAGGTGACACCACAGAAACCCACAGCAACCATCTAAAGGCCAGACAAGACAGTGCCAGACACCTAACCAGACACTACCGGATGCTGCACTGGATGAACAGTGCTGGAGGCCACAGCACTAGGAGGCAGTGCTGGAGTATCAGAAGCAATGGGCACCTCTCAGAGGTGTACCAGCACAAGTCATAGGTCAAGTGCCAGTCATCAGTCCTACTTAATACTGGGCACCAGGAGACAGTGTCAGAGATACTGATGTTACAGCTCTTTGTGATTTGTTGGCATATGCCAACAGATAACAACTATTTTAGAGACACTGGGTCCAGGCCAATGGTGCTCTTTGCAGGCAATGTCAGATGCAGGACCACTTCATTCAGTGGCCAGGTCTCCCTGAAGGTCTACAGAGATCTGGAAATCTGCAAAGGTGTTGAATGACTTAAGGCCCTAGCATATTTGTCTGCATAGATCTGATGATTCTCCATGGAGGTCATCTGCTGAATCCTCTTTTGAAGTTATCTGATGAATGAAACCAAGCAGGCTCCTTCCCTTCTTATATCCTCTTTAGGGTCCCCACCTTTCAAACATGATTGGACCATTTTCAATCCTAGCTGTTTGACTGGTCAAGCACCAATCAGACTGCTCCATTCCCAATACCTTAATGACCTCAAAACCTTGAATGGAACTGGTGAGAGATCCAATCTGATTAGTCCATGAGAGTGCTAACATGATTGGTCCATTTTAAATCCCAGCACATTCAAAAGTGAAGCCCTGCCACCTGATTCAGATCTGACCTGCACAGACTCACCAACAGTGTGCTCAGAGGAGCCATAACCTGAACCAGCCTCAGCAGGGCCAGAGGCTTAGTGCACTTCAGCAGATCTGGTGTAACAAATTAGGGAGCCCTGCGACAGAGACTATATACTGATTTCTGTGATTTCTCCTAGAGAATTGCTCCTAGAGAATTTCTCCTAGGTCATATCGGTCAGCCTGTCAAAGTCTCATGCCCCTCTATACTTTTTTCTCTCACTGTACTTCTACATGCTGTGGTAGAATTAGCCATTTTAAGGTATCACTTTTTTTCTTTGTCAACTTTTCTGCATTCTCCAACATCTTCTTTCTATTTAATCTCATCATTCTAACCATAATCTATAGAGCACTTTGTATTCCCAGGAAAAACAAAATTATATCCATCAGCCATTCTGTATCATTCTTTTGAAAATTACCATGACAAGTTTCCCATCATTTTTGTTTATTTCTCAGAAAGGAACGGTGCTTGGATTGCTTATCATTTGTCATATTTTCAGTATTATGTTTTACCAGGGAAACTTTAGGCTTCTGATAAAGGCTGACAGTGTTGACTTAGCTGACTTCATAGATTGGTGTCTTTCAACCCACAGAGTTCAGAGTTGGAAATGTTTAGGGATACAATGTAACAATGCTATTACTAACAATGGAAATTTTAATAATTTCAGAAGGATGAGTTTGACAATCATAGAATCAGTATGGTATAGCAGGCATGTATAAACCAAAATCTCTGGTCCTAAGTTTTTACTACATTTTTTTTTTTTAATTTGGATAGGTTTCAGTTCTTCAAGTTTCTTTCTTATTAAAATTAAGATAGTACAACCACTTTCTGGGTTTATATGAGAGCCATTAATTATATAGTAACAATGCTTAGAGGGCCCCTCTGGTGGAGCAAGGGGTTAAGTTGCAGCATTAGGAAGCTATCCACAGCCAACTTAGCACAAGTTTGATCCCTGGCAGGAAAAAAACCCACACAGCACAGCAGACCTCTCCTGTCTTATCTTCTGCTCCCCTCACCAGTGCATTTCAGTCAGTCTGACTGTTCTGTTCCCCACTCTGTCTCTGGAGAATCCTCTCATCAATTATGCCTCTGGCGTGTACCCCTGTTTTGTATGCATACATAAATAAATCTTAAAAAAATAATGCTCAGAGTTATGGTTAATATATAACAGATAAAAGGTACCTTTTATTATTATTGTGGAAAAATAAGCTAACCTGAAGAAATCAGGTAGAAGACCATGAAAATTATAATACTTTTTTATATTATGATTTTATTTATGAAAGTAATATCTTGCTTAGGCAATTACATTTCCATTAAAACTTCATAGTTAACTTGTCTATTTGCCTGTCACCTGAACATTTCTTCAATGAAGTACACAGTCTTGAATTAATTATCTTTATATCCCTAGGCCATAGTAAAATACCTGTTTTTTCAATAGGTTCTCAGTTAACTTTTGTTAAATTAAACAATTCTCATTGTGATATTGTAATGAAAAAGAATAACTAAGGGCCTCCCCGGTGGCGCAGCGGTTGAGCGCTGGGTTGCGAAACCGCGCGGCCTCTGCGGCGCCGGTTCGATCCCCGGCTGCTCCCCGGCCACCAGAGGAGGGTCCCACATGGCGTGCAGACCTCTCCTGCCGCCCGCTGCTCCCCTCAGCAGTGTACTTCGGTCCTTCTGCCTGCTCTGCTCCCCGCTCTGGCTCTGGTGAATTCTCTCACCCTCCCGCGCTTCTGACTGTACCCAGTGCATGTATAAACAAAACCAGCAAACAAATAAATAAAGCATGCCTCTATAAAAAAAAAAAAAAAAGAAAAAGAAAAAGAATAACTAAGCTAAATTATTGGGTATTGTTATAGGTACCTACTAGCATAGGAAGTATATTATAGTCATTGTTTTTATGAAAGAAAATTATAAAATACTAGAAGGAATATGTTATAAATACATGTTACCAATAGATTATGTTTCAGTACTTACACTTTAATTATCTGATTGGTTAGGGGAAAAGTAGTATCAGACTCCAAAACTTGAGCATTAATTTTCATTCTTTTTGTTATTTATGCTCCCAAGTATTTTTTTCCTCTTTTTTGGGGTTTCTTGCATTTATCCTTTCTCTGTCACAGCCCCCATTTTTGTTTTAGAAACAACCTCAACACAAGATCATTATTTCACTAGCAAACATAGGGTTAAATTAGATTCAAGGCTACTCACATTATATAATAGAAATGATTTTTCCATATGTACTTAAAAAACATTTCATAAAAATACTTTCCCCTTTTATTTAATAAATATGAATAGTTATATTCAAAATTATTTTGGGCATCTATGAGAATGCATCTCAATAAAAAGTTTTACAGAACTTTCTGCACAACATTGTATAGCTATTTGAGGCCCAGGAGAACTGTAATCCCTGTTGCTTTCTTAGAAAAGTTCTGTTATATAAAAGGAACCAAATTTAAAATGTTTAAACACTTTTCTTCAAACTGGCTTCCAGACTTCCCAATCATCTGAATATCCAGAAAAATTAGCTTACCTGTAATTTTGACTATGTTTTTTTTTAAGATTTATTTATACAAGAACTGGGTTACAGGTCAGAGGTGCGGGAGGGTGAGAGGATTTGCCAGAGACATAGTGGGGAAAATAACAGGTGGACAGACCAAAGACACTGCTGAGGGGAGCAGCAGTCAAGACAGGAGAAGTCTGCTGTGCCATGTGGGTAGCTCCCTGGACGGTCGGGAATCAAACCCGTGCTGCAGAGGCTGCAGACAGCTCCACAGAGCTGCACTCAACCACCTGCATCACCAGGGATGCCCTGTAATTTTGACTTTGAAGTTTCTTTGATACTTTTTCTAAATGCACATACAGGGCCTCCCCTGGTGGTGCAGACGGTTGAGGGCCACACTGCAGCCTCTGCAGTGCCGGTTTGATCCCTGCTGGCTGGCGAGAGTCCCACATGGCATGACAGACCTCTTCTGTCTCGTTCGCTGCTCCCCTCAGCAATGTATTTCGTCAGTCTGCCTGTTCTGTTCCCCGCTCTGTCTTTGGTGAGTCCTCTCACCTTCCTGCGCATCTGGCCTGTACCCCAGTTCTTGTATAAAATAAATAAATAAATCTTTAAAAAATAAAAATAAATGCACATACAAATGCACACAGACAGCACAAATCATTCATTGAACAATAATATAGAGCAAAATGGAATGTTAGAAAATCAATGATCCTTGAGTCAGATAAAAGTTTGAACCCCAACTCCACATAATGATATGACATATTATTTAGCCTCTTAGGATTCTAACTTATCTTTTTAATTGGGAATAATTATAAACTCATAAGATTTTAGTGACAATGGAATGAGCTCCAGTGTATAAAACACCTAGATTTTGAGATGTTATATTACAAAATAGCCCCTACCTGTTAAGTCCATCAAATCTGTCAACTTCTATAATTCTTCTACAATGATTCTGATACAAATCTGTCATAATTTGTGAGTATAAGTATTTCCTACATTTCTTCCTGGACTATAAGTATCTTAAAGCCATAACATCTGTATATTCACTTCTGTAACCCCACGAGTCCTAGTCTCAGTATACCATGCTCCATTCATTTTATTCTGCAAAGAATTGTTCTGAACTAAAACAGTTTTTATATATTATTCCCCTATTATCTATTACTAATGGCTTTTCCATAATTATTTAGTATGTTATAGATGTTCTAATAGACATGTTTAACCATCTGCATCTAAGAACATTGTCTTATAAAGCCACTAGCAGATTTATCTTGTCGTTGTGCTCTTAATTCCTGCTAAGTACTTCTCTCCTCTCAGGACCTCTTTTCACCAACTACAGGTCTCCACTTTTGTAGGCATATTACATCAAAGTTAATGACGATAAGAACTATGAGCAGCTACTTTTTGGAAGCCTTTGATATTCTGAAGCGGATAGTAGATATTATTATTTCTATATTGTTTTTAATTTTTTTCTTTAAACTATTAAATATTTTATTTTGTTTTCTTATATTATTGCTAATTTTTGTACAATGATTTTTTTTTCTCTCAGGTGTAGTCCCCAGAGTATCCCTACCACCATATCACCCTTGAACCATCACCATATTCCCTTGTGTTCCACTTCCCCTGTTTTGATCTCTCTATGTTGTATGCATCAGATCTATGGTCAGATGACAAGTTTTGTCTTAATCATGGCATTTTGTTCAGTTGCTTTATATTCTGCAAATAAGTGAAAATATACAACATTTACCTTTTTCCTTCTGACTTAATTTGGCTAACATAATCCCTTCCAGCTAACATAATCCCTTCCATCCATGTTGCAGCAAGTTGCATGAGTTTTTCTTTTATGATCATGGGATAGCATTCCATTGTCTATATACACAGCAATTTTAGGATTCGTTCATTTATTCTGAAGTATTTGGATGTTTCATATCTTAGTTATTGTAAATAGTGCTGCAATAAATACAAGAGTGCAAGTTTCCTTTGGAGTTGCTTGGGTAGATTCTTAGGTATGGAATCATTGGATCATATGGTAGATCTATTGATGTTTTGAGGTGTTTTGAGGAACCTCCACAAAGCTTTCCAGCATGGCTGAATCAGTTTGCATTCCCATCAGCAACATTTGGTGCTCACACCCTTGCTAGCATTTACTGTTGCCAGTTTTGTTCTTTTTTTTTTTTTAATATGTGCCATTCTCACTGGTGTGAGGTTGTATCTCCATGTGGTTTTGATTTGCATTTCCTGATTATTAGCGATGATGAACATTTTTTCATAGATCAGTTGACCATTGGCATTTCTTCTTTGGTGATGTGTCTTTCTAACTCTTCTGCCCATTTTTTGATGGGATTGTTTGCTTTGTTTTGTTGAGTTGTGTAAGCTCTTTGTTGACCTTTGATATCAGTCCCTGATTCATTGTATAGTATGCAATTATTTTCTCCCATTAGGTACGATGTCTCTGTCTTCATTTTGATTATTGTCTCTTCTGCTGTACAGAAGCGTTTAAGTTTGATGTAGTCCCAGCGTTTTCCATCTCTTTCATTTGCTTTGCTTTGGGGATGAGTCCTCAAAGATGTTTCTGAGGTTTATGGCACAGAGTGCTTTGCCTATGTTTTCTTCTCTATATTTTATTATGTCAGGTCTTACATTCAAGTTTTTATCCATTTTGAGTTGATTGTTCTGTATAGTGTGATATATGAATTTAATGTCATTATTTTGCATGTGGTGGTCCAGTTTTCCCAACACTATTTACTGAAGAGTCATTCCTTGTTCCAATGTATATTCTTCGCTCCTTTATCATAAATTAGTTGACCATATTGGGCCTCCCCGGTGGAGCAGCGGTTGAGCGCTGGGTTGCGAAGCTGCCCGCAGCCTCCACGGAGCCGGTTCGATCCCTGGCTGCTCTCCGGCCACCAGAGGAGGGTCCCACATGGCGTGCAGACCTCTCCTGATGCCCGCTGCTCCCCTCAGCAGTGTACTTCGGTCCTTCTGCCTACTCTGCTCCCCGCTCTGGCTCTGGTGAATTCTCTCACCATCCCGCGCTTCTGACTGTACCCAGTGCTTGTACAAATAAATAAATAAAAATAAATTCTTTAAAAAAAATTATTTAACCATATATATATTGTAGGGGCAGGATGGACACTGAGCAAGTTTTCTACGATCTGGCAGATGGGTAAAGGAGAGTTGTGGAGCCCTCAGTGGATTTCTTAGGCTTTTATTGAGCTTTTCGTGTAGTGTGGCAAACAGGTACACGGTAGGCAGGGTTGCTGGGGGCCAAGAGGCCGGTAGGCCTCCAAGCCCCCCACAAGTCTTCAGCCTGGGCTTCTCTGGCCTTCTTTCTCCCCTTCTCTCTCCTGCCTTGCTCCAGCTTCTTCTCTAGGTGACTATCTCAATACTCCTCCCATGGCCCACAGAAGTAAACAACAAACAATGTAACAACTGCAGGTGCCCCATCAGGCAGGGCAATCCTAGTGGTGGGAGGGCAGAAAAGCCTGAAAACCTACATACGTAGTTTTACTTCTAGGCTTTCCATTCAATTCCATTAGAGTGCTTATTGGTTTATGTCCCACTACCATGCTAATTTTATTATTATTACTTTCTTGTATTGTCTAAAGCCTGGGAGTGTAATACTTCCATTTTTTTCCACTTTTATTCAGGAGAGTTTTTGATCTTTTTTAATATTTTATTTTATATTTTACATAATTTTTCATTTTTACACAATGTATGCATTTTCGTTTTGGTTATATCCCCCATACAATTGCAACCCACTCTTATTTTGACCCTTATCCTGCCTCTCCCTGCCTTGCCCCCATAGTGTGTCTCTGGTTTATAGTTGCTTGTTGAATTTGATTTTTACTTTGTATTAATCAGTCTTTTTTCCTGGTCCCTTATTTAGGTTTTCTAAATTCCTGCTATGAGTGAGAACATCTGGTATTTTTCTTTTTCTTTCTGACTTATTTCGCTGAGCATGATCCCTTCTAGCTCCATCCATTTTACTGCAAATGGCATGAGTTTATCTTTTTTGATTGCTGAGTAATAGTCCATTGTGTATATGTACCACATCTTCTCTACCCAGTCATCTGTTTTTGGGCATTTGGGTTGTTTCCATAGCTTACTCATTGTAAATAGTACTGCTATAAACATAGGAGTGCAGCGTTTTGGGGGTTTTTTTGTGATTACATATGAATTTCAACAATATTTATTCCATTTCTTTGAAAAATGCCACTGAGATTTTTATTGGAATTGTGCTGTATCTGTAAATTGCTTTTAGTTGGATGGCCATTTTGATAATGTTAATTCTTCCAATCCATGAGGAAGGAATGACTTTCCATTTCTTTGTGTCTTCTATTTGTTTTTTCGTAGTTTTCCTCAGATAGATCTTTCTTCTTTATGTCTTTCTCTTGCACAATTGTCCTAGCTATGACATCTAGTACTCTATTGAAAAGCAGTAGTGAGAGTGGATATCCTTGTTTTATTCCAGATCTTAAATGGAAGGCTTTCAGGGCCTCCCTGGTGGCGCAGCGTTTGAGCGCTGGGTTGAGAAGCTGCCCGCGGCCTCTGCGGCGCCGGTTCGATCACCGGCTGCTACCCGGCCATCAGAGGAGGGTCCCACCTGGTGCGCAGACCTCTCCTGCCACCCGCTGCTCCCCTCAGCAGTGTACTTCGGTCCTTCTGCCTGCTCTGCTCCCCGCTCTGGCTCTGGTGAATTCTCTCATCATCCCGCACTTCTGACTGTACCCAGTGCATGTATAAACAAAACAAACAAACAAATAAATAAATAAGTAAAACATGCCTCTATAAAAAAAAAAAAAAAGGTTTTCAGTATTTCACCACTAAGAATGATGTTGGGGTTTGTCACATATGGTTTTATTATGTTAAGATATGTCCCTTTTATCCTTAGTCTTTCAAAGGCCCTCATTATAAATAGTTGTTGAACTTTATCAAATGTTTTGTCAGCATCTATTGATAAAGTCATATGGTTTTATTTTTCTTGTTGATGTGTCGACTTACATTCATTGATTTCCAGATGTTGAGCCATTCTTGAGTCTCTGGAATTAATCCCTTTGGGTCATGGTGTATAATCATTTTTATGCATTGTTGGATTCAGTTTGCTAATATTTTATTGAGGATTTTTGTATATGTGTTCACTAGGGAAATTGGTTTGTAGTTTTCTTTCCTTTTTTCCTTTTTTTTTTTTTTTTTTGTTTTGGTATTAGTGTAATGTTGGCTTCCTAAAATGCATTTGGTATTATTCTTTTTTTTTTTCTCATTTTGAATTTTTGTAGAGTAGGCATTAAGCTCATATTTGAACATTTGGTAGAATGTGTTTGTATACTCTGTCTTGTTTTTTGATTTTTGGGAGGGTTTTGATTAATGTTTCCATTTCTCTGTTGTAATTGGTTTGTTTAAGTTTTCTATTTTTTTGTTCCACCTTGGGTGATTGCATAGTTCTAAGATTTTGTCCATCTCAACTTGATTATTGAACTTGTTTGCATATAATCATTCATACTAATCTCTAACTATCGTCTAGGCCATGGGAGGTGAGAGGATTCACCAGAGAGGGAGGTGTGGGAGGTGAGAGGATTCACCAGAGAGGGAGTAGGGAACAGAACAGACAGACTGACTGAAACACACTGTTGAGGGGAGCAGTGGGCGAGACAGGAGAGGTCTGCTGCGCCATGTGGGTAGCTCTCTGGCCAAGGATCAAGCTTGCGCTGCAGAGTCAGGTGTGCTATAGAGCACAATTGTGATAAAACTATCATTCTTAACTGGAATAGACTATTAGTCAATTGAATGCACCTGTAAATAAAGCATAACTTAGGGGTTTAAGAAACTCAAGGTAAGTGGCTCTTATTAAGTGCTATTAACATATTGAATAAAGATGACTAAAAGTTCGGGTAATTATTTAAGGTGAATTGTGAAAGTCAGTGGACCTACAATTTAATTCATATATACAAGCCCAAGAACCTCCTTCACAGAATCTAAAGAGAATATGATCTCCCGCAACCAGAGAACAGAAACAACTGATCATCAGTCCAAGACTTATTAAACATATGGGAAGCTAGGTTGCTACAAAGTTTGAATTTTAAAAATTTCAAATGTAATACATTAGTATCAGGGCTCTGATTGGAATGAAATGGGATCCTGAGTTGAGTTGAAGATATTAGGGTTGAAATACATCTTTAGTCTCCAGTGCCCTCTTAACCTTCTAGGTTGCAGAAATGTCCTACTCATTCTTGTTAAAGAGTATCCTCTCCTTTTGCTTGAAAAAGTTGCCAAATTTGCTTTACAAAATTATATGCACTTCTGTCAACATTCACCCTTAGGGGCAGGATGAGCATAGAGCTGGTTCTCTCTGATCCGGCAGAAGGGTAGAGAGTCCTGGAGCCCTCAGTGGCTCTCTCAGGCTTTTATTGAGCTTTTACCCATAGTGCAGCAACCAGGTACAAGGCAGGCAGGGGTGCTGGGGAGGCCAGGAGGCTGGCAGTCCCCCAAATCCCGGCAAATCTTGCCTCTGGGCTTCACTGGTGTTCTTTCTCCCCTTCTCTCTCCTGTTCCCTCTCCTGCCTTTGCTTTTCTTGGAGAATATCTCAATGCTGCTGCCATGGTCCAAAGAAGTAAATAACACAAGAGAGAACACGAGAGAAGGCCAGATAGAGTGAAGACTTGCTGGGGGCTGGGAGGCCTGCCAGCCTCCACCCCTGCCCCCCACCGACCTCCGCCAGCTCCCCAGCCCCCTTGCCTGCTGTGTGTCTGGTAAATCCTAATAAAAGCCTGAAAAGTCACTGAGGGCTCCAGGACTCCTCCTTTACCCGGTATGCTGGATCAGAAAACCTGCTCAGTGGCCTGTTCCTGCCTCTACGTGGAGAAAGAATATATTAAAACACATTTTATGAAGCCAACATTACACTAATGCCAATATGAAACAATGACAACACACACAAAAAGAAAACTACAGACCAAAATCCCTAATGAACACAGATGCTTAAATCCTCAATAAATTTTTTGCAAACCTAAAATGATAATGAATTAAAAGAAATATACATCATGACCAAGTGGGATTGATGCCAGGCACACAGGAGTCGATATCCAAAAATCAATCAACACAACTCACTACATAAACAAAAAGAAAGAAACATGATCATATCAGTAGACACCAAGAAAACATTTGATAAAATTCAACATTTATGATGAAAACCCTCAAAAATCTGTGGCTAAACGGAACATAACATAATAAAAGGTGGGGCTCCCTGTTTGCACAAGGGATTGAGCTCTATGCTGTGAAGCTGCCAGACTCTGCAGCGCAAGTTTGATCCTTGGCCAGGGAGCTACCCACATGGCGCAGCAGACCTCTCCTGTCTCGCCCACTGCTCCCCTCAACAGTGTGTTTCAGTCAGTCTGCCTGTTCTGTTCCCTACTCTCTTTCTGATGAATCCTCTCACCTCCCACACCTGTGGCATGTACCCCAGTTCTTGTATGCATAAATAAATAAATCTTTAAAAAATCATTAAAGTCATCTATAACAAACCTACAACTAGCATCACTCTCAATGGTAAAAAACTAAAAGTCTTTCCAGTAAGATAGGGCACAATACAATGATGTCTATTCTCACCATTACTATTCAACATAATATTAGAAGTCCTAGTTAGAGCAATTACAAGAGAAATCTATAAGATAAATCCAATTTGGAAAGGAGCACACTATCATTATTTGCAGATGACATGTGATAGAGCTGGAATGGACACAGGGAACCAGCCGGAATGGACACTAGGATCCAGCTGACCGGGTAAAGGAGGAGTCAGGGTCCTCAGTGGTTTTTGCAGGTCTTTCATTGGGGTTCACCAGGCATAAGGCAGGCAGGGGTGCTGGGGAGCCGGGAGGCTGGCAGTCCTCCCAGCCCCCAGCAAATCCTCACTCTATCTGGGCTCTCTCATGGTTCTTCTTTCTCCATTCATTCTGCTTCCGCTTCTCGCTCGGCTTCTGCTCATTCTCGGCTTCTGCTGGCGTCCCCGTGACGCTGCCCTTATAAACGCAGTCTCTCAACCCAGGTGTACCCACTTCAGGTGCCGCCATCAGGCATGCATTCAGGACCACAGGGTTCCCTCATCTATCCTAATGGCAGGAGGGCAGAAAAGCCTAATATTTTTTTTCCTTACCCTACAACATGATAATATACAGAGAAATGCCTAAAAAATCCTTGGAAAAACTACATAATACAAAAGCCAGTCATTACAGTGGCAGGTTATAAAATCAATAAAAAATAAAAGTCAGTTACCTTCCTATATGCAACAATGAAATAGAAGAGGAAGAAATTCAAAAAGTCATACTATTTATCATCACAGCCACAATAAAAAAATGAGATAACGTGGAATGAACCTAAAAATAGAGGTGAAAGACCTATGTCAGGAATTCTAGATGGCATTGTTAAAAAAAATAGAAGACACAAGGAAAAGAAAAGATACCCCCCTCCTCATAGATTGGATGAATCAGCATTGTCAAAATGTCCAACTTACTCAAAGCAATTTACAAATTCAATGCAATCTCAATAAATATTTGAATGGCATTCCTCAAAGCAATGGAATGACACACGTGTTACAAATTTCTGTGATTCGTTGGCCTACGCCAACAACAACAACTGTGTGAGCTATTGTTGTAAGTCAGTAGTAACCAGCTCTTCTTGAGACTCTAGGCCAGGAAAGTGAAGTTCTTTGCAGGCAGCATCAGAGGCAGGGCTGGAGACAGGTGTGGCAGTCGAGTGTCTGCAAAGGTATCTAGAGTTCTGAAGGTCTATGGTAGTCTGTACGTCTTCTGAATCCCATTGAGGTCATCTGCTTGATGCTTACTCCTCAAAGGCCTTCTGCTGAAACATTATTTCTTTAGAGGCCAGGAACAGTGAATCTAGACTGGTCTCTGTCCTGCCTTATAGCCTCTTTTAGGGTCTCATCCTATAGACTGGGTTGGGCCATGGTCAGTACTAAGCGTTTGATCAGTGCCAGTTAGCACCAATCAGTTGTCTTCCACTTTTCTGTCCACATAATTAACTTACAAACTGAGCTTGAACTTGACTGTCCATTAAACTTGAGCCTGATTGGTCCATTTACAATCCAGGAACCAAACACAAAAGGGAAAAACCCAGTGCCTGCACAAACTCAACCTACCCTGAGATTAGGGTAGATTGAGGGACTACCGGACTCTGAGAAGCCATGGCTAGATCCACAACTCCCAGCATCTCTGAACCAGTGGCTGTATGATTTGGGGTTGCTTCCAAAGCTTACATACTCTGCCATGGGATGACCTTGCTGCTGCTGCAGCCCCAGTGTGGCTGCTTGCCCTGTGGCTGTGCAGTGGGAAAACCACTGCCACCTTCTGCAACTGCACGCTGCTGCTGTTAACCTGAGCCCTAGAAGGACTTTTACACTGGAGGCTGTGGTTGGTGGAATACCTGCAGCTTCTGCTCTATCTATCTATCTATCTACCTATCTATCTATCTATTTAGATAGATAGACAGATATTATTTATGTTTATTTTCTTTCTCCTTTTTAAAATTTAAATATTCTTATTTACTTTTTCACAATATAGCATTTCTCCCCTCAAGTATGGTCACATAGTTTTCCTACCACCAAGTGCCCATGGTCTTCCACCATACTCGAACTGGCTCGCCTCCCCCAACCCCAGCCCTCTGCTTTTCCCTCTCCATTTGCCTCGTTCTCCCCTCTTGAGTACCTCAGATCTATGGTCTGCTTTCAAGGGTCAGTCTCACAGTTTGTTTTTGTCTGATCCTTTGTTTGATTTCTCTAGAGTCCACATATAAGTGGAACACGATGGCATGAATTTATCTTTTTTGTTTGTTTGTTTGCTGAATAGCATTCCATTGCGTTTATGTACCGAATCTTCTTGACCCACTCATCTGATTCCATATCTTGGTTATTGTAAATTAGACTGCTAGAAACATGGTATTGCAGGTTTCCTTTAGAATTAGTATTTTTGTGCTCCTTGGATAGATACCTAGGAATGGAATTGCTGTGACATGTGGTAAATCTATTTTCAGTCTTCTGAGGAATCTTCACACATCTTTCAATAATGATAGACTAATCTACATCCCACCAATAATGTTATAGTGGTCCTTTTTCTCCAAACCCTCACCATGTTTGTCAAAAATATTGTGAGCAAATATTTTCTCCTATTCAGTAGGGTGTCTTTTAGTTTTACTGATGGTTTCTTTCGCTGTATAGAAGCTTTTAAGTGATATAGTCCCAGCTATTTGTTTTCTTTTTTTCCCTTACAATTGGGAATGGATCCCTAAAGTCATCACTAAAGCTTATGTCATGAAATGATTTGCCTATGTTTTCTATATATTTTTTATAGTGTCAGCTTTTCCATTCAAGTTTTTGATCCATTTTGACTTGATTTTGCTGTATGATATGAGGTCATGATCTTGTTTTGTTGTTTTTCATGTCCAGTTTTCCCAATACCATTTACTGAAGAGGCTCTCCTTGTTGCAGGGTATATTTTTAGTTCCTTTGTCATAGATTAACAGTCCATGTGGGTTTATTTCTCAGTTTTCAATTCTGTTATTTTGGTTTGTATATTAGTTGTTGTTGTTGCTTTTTTTCTCCAAGTACCAGACTGCTATAATTATCATGACTTTATAATATTGATTGAGATCTGGAAATGTGATACCACCATTCTTTTTTTATGTAATTATTGATATTTGTTTTGTTTCTCATAATGTGGGTTATTATAGAGAACAACCCATGTGCACTTAAGAAAAAAATGTTTATTCTGATTTTTGTGGGTTCTATGCCCTGTATATGTCTGTGAGATTCAAAAGCTTTAATTCTCTATTTAAGTCTATTGTTTCCTTGTTTGTTTTATGTGTAGTTGACCTGTACATTGGTGAGTGTGGGGCTTGAAGTCTCTTACCACATTGTGTTTTTCCCAATGCTTGTTTTCAGAGCTGATAGTCATTGTGTAATGTATGTTGGTGCTCCTTTATTTGATTCACATACACTGATGTGTGTTATGTCTTCTTAATGCATTTTTCTTTTTAATCATTATAAAATGTTCCTCCTTGTCTTTTGTTACCATTTTTTTTAACTGGAAATTCACTTTATCTGATATAAGTATGGCTGTCCCTGCCTTACATAGAGTCTTACTTACTTGTAGGATTGTTTTCTAACCCTTCCCTTTGAGCCCGTGTCTTTGGTGTTTTAACGTGTCTCCTGGGGACAGCAGAAGTTTGGATACTGTTTCCTGATCCAGCTGGATGTTATGTGTCTTTTAATTGGTGAGTTCAGTCATTTGCTGCCAATTCATTCTTAATTTTTGTGTGTCTATTTCTTTATTTAACTCTTTGTGTGTGCCCCTCTTTTAGGATTCAGTGTGTAATCTTATTTCCATTGTCCTTGGGAGGGTGGTTTATTTTTTGCAAACTTTTTGAGCTTTTCTATGCCTGAAAAAAACTTTATTTTTCCATCATAAATTATGGAGATCCTTGCAAGATAGAGTATTCTTGGCTTGCAGTTTTTCTCTTTAAGTATTCAGAACACATTCTGTTGTCTCCATGCTCACAGTGTTTCATCAGAGATGCCTTTTTTTTAAGATTTTTTTTATTTTTATACAAGAACCAGGGTACAGGCTAGATGTGTGCGAGGGTGAGAAGTTTCACCAGAGACAGAGCGGGGAACAGAACAGGCAGACTGATGAAATACACTGCTGAGGGGAAGCAGCGGGCGAGACAGGAGAGGCCTGCCATGCCATGTGGAAGTCTCGCTGGCCGGCTGGGATCAAACCCGCACTGCAGAGGCTGTAGACAGATTCACAGTGCAGCACTCAACCACCTGTGCCACCAGGGAGGCCCAATCAGAGATGTCTTATGTCAGTCTGACTGGGGTAACTTTATATGTTATCTCCTTCCTCTCCTCACCAAATTCCATATTCTTTCTTTGTACTGTAGTTTTAGAAATGTCACTATCATATGTCTTGCTGACAGTCTTACTTAATCTAGGTATTCTGGGGTTCTTTCATCTTCCTGTATTTGTGCATATGTTCCCTTCTTTAGGTTTGGCAGTTGCCTTTCAATATTTCTTTAAATGCATTTTTTTTGTTTTTAATTAATACTTTTTTTTTAAGATTTATTTATTTATTTATGCAAGCACTGGGTACAGTCAGAAGCACGGCAGGGTGAGAGAATTCACCAGAGCCAGATCGGGGAGCAGAGCAGGCATAAAGGCCGAAGTACACTGCTGAGGGGAGCAGCGGGTGGCAGGAGAGGTCTGCACGCCATACGGAACCCTCCTCCAGTGGCCAGGGAGCAGCTGGGGACTGAACTGGTGCCGCAGAGGTTACAGGCAGCTTCGCAACCCAGTGCTCAACCGCTGCGCCACCAGGGAGGCCCTAAATGCATTTCTTGTTCTTTTCTCTTTATATTCTCCCACTTGTCTTCCTGTTGTTCATATATTGCCTTTTTGTGTGTGTGTGTAGAGCCAGATAGTTCTCAGAGTGTTTCTTCATTTTCAAAAATTAATTTGTTTCTCTCTTTCCTTCTCAACCCAGGTTCGCTGATTATCTGCATCTGCAGTTACACCAAGTCACGGTTCTACTTGATCTATTCTGCTTCCATGACTTTCTTCTGTGTTTTCATCTTCTGTATTTCTTTTTGAAATCTGAAACTCCATTTTTATCTTTTTTAGAGCTTCATTTTCTGTTTTCAGTTCATTGATTTCATTTCTAAGGACATTCAATTGTTTTTCTGAATTCTCTCCCATTTCTCTATATTTCTTTATCATTGCAATTGTAAACTCTGTATCTGACAGGGACACCATAGCTTCCATGTCTTTGACTTTTGGTCCTGGGAATTTGTTCTCTCTCTGTGTTGTACTATTCACTTTGGGACTCATGTTGCCATTTGTTGGGATTTTTCTTCTGCCCATCATTAAATTTGGAACCCTGCCATTGCAGATAGGGTCTCCTCTGATCATAGTTCTTCCTCCCTCACTCACTAGGGTTCTCACCTTTATGGGTAAACCACTGGCAGTGTCTCACATGATGTCTGACAACTCCAGCTCCCTCCTGCAGGTCTGAAGGGATCACATAGAAAGTCACAGGGGCTTACAAAGATCTGGGCAGGTGCTAGAAGCATCCTGTAGAAGGTCACAAGGCTTTTACCCATCTGGGAATGTGCTAGTTGAGTCATTTGTGTGGGCACTCTCAAAAGTCATGAGACTTCTGATTGTCTTGGTAGGAGCCACTGGGATCCTGTACAAGGTTAAGGTTCTCTGGTAACTCAGGTTCCTTCCCCCAGTAGGGTCAGCATCTACAATCCTAATGGGACCTGTAGAATTCCTCAGGAAGTGTGAGACCTCTATTCTTGGCTGGGGCAGGTGGGATCCAGTGCAAAGCCAGGGGTCTCTGGTGAGTCTGGCTACCTCCTCAATAAGGGTTGCATTCTCACCAGTATGGTAGACCCATAAAGTCCTGCAGGAATTTGCGAGACCTCTGCTTGTCTTGGCAGGAGCCTATGAGATCGTGCACATGATTGGAAGTTTGTGGTTACTCTGTCTCCCTCTACAACAGGGGTCCAGGGCCTGAAGGCCCATAAGATCTTTTGTGATAACCCTGGGAAATTTTATATTCATTACTTTGCTCAAATTGGAAAGTGATTTTGAAAATAATTAACACAAGTTAAACATCAACTCCTTTTACTTGCATTTCAACAGCTTTCAGTAGTCTAATCAGAAAATGAGTGGAACATTATTCTACTGACATGTCTTCCAAAAATGCTAATGCTCACAATAGGGAAACCAAATGAGACCCTTTTTTACATTACAATGGAGACTGTTTCTACAAATCAAACCCCATGCAAACAAGGAAAAGCCTATTTTAAAACATTCAAAATCAATGCCAGATGTCATTCTACTAGAGACACTGATTGAAATGACTTGTAGCCATCATATATTATTTCTACAGATGGAGAATTACATATTTGACTTGCTGGAAAGGTTGGATACTAAAAATCCCCTTTTTAAATAAAACATAGAGGAACAAAAGTAATGGGGGTTTCTTATTTCTCTCTATAACAAAAGGTAACTGATGATGTAGCAATGAAAAATATTAGAATAGAAAATGAAGCAATTCTAAAGCCACATTATAAAACAATGTCATCAGTAATGTGAGTTAGAATTTTATGAAATGGACATGTATCTTGAAATATCAACAATGTAATTTTACTACCTCATTAAGAAAATCATGGAATCAATATGATGGTTTAATCACAGATATTGCTTCTACAGATGCATATACCTTGAGTATACAGAGAAATAAATCAAAAAAGTCAGTAAAAGGAAAAAAAATCATAAAAATTAGAGCAGAAATAAATGAATAAAACCCAAAAACATGCTACAAAAGAGCAGAAAACTGAGAACTGGTTCATGAGAGGGGTTAATATAGATAAGCTAGGATCACTAAATAAAAAAGAAAACTAATAAAAAGAATCAGGAATGAGAGAGGTAAAATTACAACAGAGAGGAATGCAAAAGATCATAAAATATTACTAGGAACACTTATATGGATAGATATTGGACATCCTAGAAGAAATTCACAAATGTTTAGAATCTTATAATGTTTCAAGGCTGACCCAGAAAGTAATAGAAAGAAGTCAAAACAGTAATCAAAAACTATTTAAGAGAAATCCCAGGAACAAATGACTTTACCAGTAAATTTGACTGGTAGAAGAAGATATAATAACTATCATTTTCAAACTCTTCCAAACAATTGAAGAGGAAAGAATGCCCCAAACATATTTTACAAGGATAACATAATCCTGAAAACAAAACCATATAGAACAACATGCACAAAAAAGGGAACTACAAGCCTTGATAAAGATAAATGGAAAAGACCTTTTCAAAATCTTAACAAATCAAATCCAGCAATATATTAGAAGAATCATTCATCAAGTGGGATTCATCTAGGGATACAGGGTGGTTCAACATATGCAAATCAATAAATGCAATATGATACATCGACAAAAAGAAAAATAAAAACTATAAGATCACATCGATAGATACTCAAAAAGCATTTGACAAAATTCAACACCCAGTTATGATGAATATCTTCAATAAAATGGGAATAAAAGAAACATACATTGACATAATAAAGACCATTTATTTAAAGCTCATACAAAAAAAATAATATACCCGAAATGAAAGATTTCCTCCTAAGATAAGGAACAATTCAAGGAGTCTATTGCCATGCTACTGTTCAGCATAGTTTTGGAAGTTCTAGCCAGAATTATTAGGCAAGAGAAAGATATAAAAGCTATCAAAATTGGAAAAAAAATAAAACTTTTGTTAGTAAATGGCATGATAATATACATAAAAACAAAAGATTCTACAAAAGGCTAATTGAAATATTGAATAGTTAATGAATATAGTAAACTGGCAGGCTATAAAACAACATAGAAAATCTATATATAACATTTCTATATACAACAAATGAACTAGATGAGAAAACAAGCTGATTTTCAATCTCATCAAAAAAGAAACTACCTAGAGGAAACATCAAATGTGCTAAAATACCTATACATTGAGAACTATAAAACCTTGCTAAAATAAATAGAACATTCAAAGAAATAGAAAAAAAATACTGCATTCATAGATTGGAAGAGTAGCCAGTGTCAAAATGGCATGTTCCTAAAACAATCTATAGATTCAGTGCAGTTCCTATCAATCACCCAATGACATTTTTATATGTAACAGAAAAAACAACTATAAAATTTTTATTGTACTGCATGAAGATCTCAAAAATCAAAGCAACCTTGAGAAAGAAGAAGAAAAACAGAGATCATTCACTTCCTGACTTCATATTATACTACAAAGTTGTAATAATCAAAATTACATGGTATTAAGCCAAAAACAGACACAGAGACCAGTGGAATAGAATGAGAACTGAATAGAATAGAATGAAATATATATAGAATAAAATTTATGTAAATATAAATAGAGTAGAATGGGATATAAACAATCATATTTATGGACAGTTAATCTTTGACAAATGAGCCAACACCATACAGTGTAGAAAGGAAAGTCTCTTAACAAATGGTGCTAGATAACCTACAAAACCATATGCAAAAGAATAAAATTTTATTATTATTAAACACCACACAGAAAAATTAACTCAAAATGAATTAAAAACTTGGATATTAATCCTAAAATATAAAATACATAAAAATAAACATAGTTAATATTCTCTGTACATCGAGTGCAGAAATGTCTCTAAAGACCCAACCCTGGGGCCTCCCTAGTGGTGCAGGGATTATTTCTTGTGCTATCTAGCAACCGCCAGCCACTGTGGCATGACTGAGTTCAGTCCTGATCCCCAGCAAGGGAGCTAACCCACATGGCACAGCAGACCTCTCCTGTCTCGCCCGCTGCTCCCTTCAGCAGTGTTTTTCAGTAAATCCACCTGTTCTTCTCCCCACTCTGTCTATGATGAATCCTCTCACCCCCACATCTCTGGCCTATACCCCAGTTCTTAGAAGCACAAATAAATAAACAACAACAAAAAATTCAACCACAGAGGAAACAAAAGCAAAAACAAGCTAAACAAAATGTCAAACAAAAATTTTTCTATCACAAAGGAAACCACAAAAAATGAAAAGAAAATGATATTATTTCATCTGACTTTCAATAATGCCTCAATATCCAAAATTTATAAAAAACTCATATACCTCTAAAACAACAACAACAACAACAAAATCAAATGTTGGACAGAAGAGTTGAGTAGACACTTCTCCAAAAAGATATACAGATGCAAACAGGCACATGAAAAAAATGCTCAACTTCACTTCCAATTAGGAAAATACAAATCAAAACCTCAGTGAGATATCACCTCACATCTGTGAGAATGAATTATAATGAAAACATTTGAAATACAGGTGTTGCTGAGGGTGTGGTGGAAAAAAGAACACACATTAACTGTTGATGAGAATGTAGACTATCCCAGGCTCTATATAAAAAGTTATGAAGATTCCTTAAAAATCTTAAAATGGGATTCAATATAACAAGTATACTATTGCTAGGTAATTGCCTGTGAAAATTATTTTTTTAAAGATTTACTTATTTATGCATAAAAAACTGGGATACAGGCCAGAGGCATGTGGGGGTATGTGAGAGGATTCACCAGAGTGGGGAACAGAACAGAGTGGGGAACAGAACAGGCGGGTTGATTGAAATACACTGCTGAGGGGAAAAGCAGACTAGTCACAGTGGTCTGCTGTACCATGTGGGTACCTCCCTGGCTGGGGATCAAACTCATGCTGCAGTGGCTGTAGATTGTATGGTAGGTTGTGTCTTAACCCCTTTCACTACCAGGGAGTCCTGCCCGAAGAAAATTAAAACACCAATTAAAAAAAAAAAAGGAATATAAATACAATAGCTAAGACAAGGAAACGTTGATAAAGACATAGAGGTATAGTTGCACAGTGGAATGCTGTTTTTTTTTTTTTTTCATTCCCTCACCTCCTTGGAAAACTATTATATATATATTTTTAATTTTCTTTCTATTTATATATTTTTCTCATCATTATTCATTTTTAAACAAAGTTTACTTCCCCCCACCCCCTCAGGTGTAGTCCCCATAAAATTTCCTTCCCCAGTGCACCCGTGCACCATCACCTCAGTCCCCTGTGCTCCTCCCTCCCTCCCTCTGATCCCTCTCCCTCCTCCTCCCCTGCAGGATGTCTCTGCATTATAATTGTCTGCATTATAATTTTTTTTTTGTTTTGCTGTGTTTTGTATTGTTATTTTTCCTCTGATGTCTTATTTGGTCCCCCTACATTCCTCCAATAAGTGAAACCATCCAATATTTTTCTATTTCCTTCTCACTTATTTCATTGAGCATAATTCCTTCTAGCTCCATCCACATTGCTGTGAATGGCATGAGTTTATCTTTTTTGATTGCTGGGTAGCATTCCATATGTATATATGCCTCATCTTATTGGTCTAGTCATCTATTTTGGGGCATTTGGGTTGTTTCCAGGTTTTACCTATTATATATAGTGCTGCAATAACCATAGGGGTACAGGTGTTTTTTTTTTAATTAATGTTTTTGCGTCCTTTGGGTACATCCCTAGGAATGGAATTGCTGGGTTATACTGCAGCTCCATTTTCAGTAGACTGAGGAATTTCCAGACAGCTTTCCACAGTGGTTGGAGCAGTTTGCACTCCTACCAGCAATGTAGGAGAGTTCCTTTTTCTCCACATCCTCGCCAACATTTGTTGTTGCTTGTTATTTTTGATATGTGCCATTCTTACTGGTGTAAGGTGGTATCTCATTGTGATTTTGATTTGCATTTCCCTGATTATCAGGGATGTTGAATATTTTTTCATATGCCTGTTGGCCATTTGCATTTTCTCTTTGGAGAAATGTCTTTTAAGTTCTTCTGCCCAATTTCTTGACTAGATTGTTTGCTTTTGTTGAGTCCTGGGAGTTCTTCATATATCCTTGTGATCAGTCCCTTATCAGTTGTATGGATGCAAATTTTTTTCCTAACCAGTGGGGTGTCTGTTTTGGTTGAAGTCTCTTTTGTTGTATAGAAGCTTTCCACTTTGATGTAACCCCAAGTGTTTATCTTTTCCTTGGCTATCTTTGCTTTGGGTGATGAGTCTTTAAAGAGGATACTGAGGTGCATGTCATGTACTGTTTCGTCTTTATTTTCTTCTATACATTTTATGGTTTCAGGTCTTATGTTCAGATCTTTTATCCATTTTGAGTTGATTTTTGTGCATGATGAGAGGTAGTGGTCTACTTTCATTCTTTTTCATGTGATGATCCAGTTTTCCCAGAACCATTTATTGAACAAACTGACCTTATTCCATTGCATATTCTTTGCTCCTTTGTCAAAGCACAGTAGCCATTTATGATGAAGGCCCTTGAAATTCTCAGGATAGAAGAAACATACTTTGACATGATATAAAACATATATGACAAACCCACAGCCAATATTATTCTCGATGCTGAAAAGCTGAAGACCTTTCCGTTATGATCAGGAACAAGACAAGGATGTCCTCTCTCACCAATGCTCTTCAATATAATACTGGAAGCTCTAGACAGAGCAATAAGAGAAAGACATACAAGAAATCAAAATAGGGAAAGAAGTAAAACTATCACTATTTGCAGGGCCTCCCCGGTGGCACAGTGGTTGATCGCTGGGTTGCAAAGCTGCCCGCAGCCTCTGCAGCGCCGATTAGATCCCCAGCTGCTCCCCTCAGCAGTGTACTTCAGTCCATCTGCCTGCTCTGCTCCCCTCTCAGGCTCTGGTGAATTCTCTCACCCTCCCGCACTTCTGACTGTACCCAGTGCTTGTATAAATAAATAAAAATAAATCAATAAATAAAAAAGCCTATCACTATTTGCAGATATGATACTATACATAAAAACTCCACAAAAAAACTGCTCAAAATAATCAACCAGTGTAGTAAAGTTGCAGGATACAAAATCGACAAGCAAAAATCAATAGTCTTTCTATACACAATCAATCTGAAGAAGAGAAAATCAAGAAAGTCATCCCTTTTTAAATTGAAACAAAAAAAAAAATCAAATACTTGGGAATAAACCTAACAAAAGAGGTGAAAGACCTGTACAAAGAAAATTGTAAAACACTATTAAAAGAAATAGAAAAAGACATAAAGAAATGGAAAGACATTCCCTGCTCATGGATTGTAAGGATTAACATTAAAATGGCCATCCTACCAAAACAATTTATGGATTCAACACTATTCCAATAAAAATCTCAATGACACTCTTCAAAGAAATAGACCCAATACTGATGAAATTCATATGAAACCATTAAAAAAATGTGAATAGACAAAGCCCTAAAACAAAAACAAAGGGGAATGGACATATCTATCACACTTCCAAACTTCAAACTATATGAGAAAGTCATAATATGAGAACAGTATGGTATTGGAGGAAAAACAGACACACAGACCAATGGAACCAAATAGAGAGACCAGAAATAAAGTCACACTTATGTGGAATTCTATTCTATTAAAATAAGATGAAATCTTACCATTTGTGACAAAATGGATAGAATGTGATGTGATGATATCAAGTGCAATTACCAGATGTTTTCTCTCGTATTTTGAATATAAATAACCAAAGTAAACAAACTAAAAAATTACAACAAAAATAACTCAGACTCTGAAAAAATGGAGTGTTTTTTCAGAGGGAAAGGAAATGGAAGGAAAGGGTAGATTAGTAAACCTGATAATGGAAATGGCACTCCAACTTTGGAGTGGTGGTGGGTGAGGCAAGATACATAACATATAGAGATGAAACTGTACCTCCTAAATTTATATAGTATTGTAAAACAATGGTAAATACATATAATTTATAATATATATATATATATATCTGAAAAGAAAACATTCCATTAGATAATCAGGAGGAAAAAAATCAAAACTCATTCCCACCTTTTATAATAGCACTTTAATTCAGATACATATATCAATTATTAACAACTGGCATCTTTCTGTTAGAAATATAGCCTCTAGGACAATTGTAAAAGTGTTGAAATTAAAACGAGGCAAACTCTACTGGTATTGGAAGAGGGATACATTTTGTATTATATTACAATTCCGAGAATGGTTTTTACAGAAAAATACAAAGAATTTCTGTCCGGACATCACTGGGGACTTGAATATAACTTGAGTTAGAATGAGATCAGGTTTTAAAGCCCAACTCTATTGCCTAAGCCCTTATAAATGTGTCTGATACAAGTTGTGGTAATCCCCTTTTTCTATGAGGAGTGGCTGCTTTTCTTCAAGGATCTGCTTCTTCTTGTGATGACATAACTGGTAGGTGAGACCTCCCAGCACAGCTGTAAGCAGCGCACCCACCATAGCAGCACCAAGGAGTGATGGCCAGATCCGTCTTGCTTGTTCCAAGTAGGGCATAAAGTAGTCTTGAAAAAAGTCTGGGTCTGAAATAGATTTACATCTCAGTGTTTTTAATGGCACCATATTTATCCCCATTACTGTCAGTATCAACATCATCTCATCATTATCATCACCACCACCATTATCATCATCTTTCCATGATACTTTAGAGTCAGGCACTTTGGTATGAGTGTCAGCTCTGCTACTTAATAGCTATGAGAACTTGGGAAAGTTACCACTGATACAACTAAGCCTCATCTTCATTGGGAAATTAGTAAACAATACCACCTTATTGGGGTATTATAGTTTTTAGGTACTATCTGATCTGCAAGTTACATAACACCTGGTAGATAACATGCATTAATTAAATTCTAACTACTATTTTCACATTTCCATACACTGATATTATAATAATCCAAATGATCTAAAGAAAATTGTTATGTCATTAATCATTCAATAATACAGTGTTTTAATCATTTTAAAAGCAATGACAGCTATCACAATGGAAAATGTTCATTAATCTTAGTAGGATCTTAAAAGTCCCCAAAACATTAGAACTATCTCTGTATTTATGGAAGTAATATATTGATAATGCACAGAGACTGTAGAGCCTTGAGCCTGGATCCACAGAAAGTAGGGATATTGACAATACTACTGTAGCCTGCCCCCTACATTATTCACACTAATGATGTGACACCTCCAAGCCAGTCTTCCACCCCTTGACTCAGCAACTATAATATCAGGTCTCAGATCTGTGAAAGATCTGAGAAGTCCAAGCAGCAATAATCATACAAAAAACACAACACAACCAGCTGGAAAGATGGAAGTAGTTCCAACTTCTAAGATCTAAAACAGCAAAATGATCAGGAAAAAAAAAAAAAAAAACACCTACACACATGGCAATGTGAGACATCAAGGGAATATGACACCACAAACAAGAACAATTCTCTAGAACTAAACAACAGAGATATGGAAGATTTTAACTTTCTATCAGATAGAGAGTTCAAGTTTGCCATTATAATGGAATTCAAAGAAATGGAAAACATTCAGAAAACCAAGTAAGTGATATTGGAGAAACAACTAAAATCTTAACAGAGACACAACACAATTCAGAAAGACAAATGTATGTCATGAGAAACATAATTAATGAACAGAAACTAGTAACTGGAGTTTTAAATTTATTTTAAAGATTTATTTTATTTATACAAGAACCAGGGTACAGGCCAGATACGCAGGAGGGTGAGAGGATTTACCAGAGATAGAGTGGGGAACAGAACAGGCAGACTGATGAAATACACTGCTGAGGGGAGCAGCGGGCAAGACAGGAGAGGTCTGTGGAGCCATGTGGGTTGCTTCGAGGGCTGTGGGGATACAATTGGCACTACAGAGGCTGCGGACAGCTTCACAGCACTGTGCTCAACCGCCTGCACCACCAGGGAGGCCCTGGAGTTTTAAATTTAAAAAGAGTTGTATGATGGAGAAATCAGTTTTTCAGATTTTAAAAAAAAAAAAATCCCTGAAAGGTAGGGAAGCAGACTACATCAAATGATGGATTAGCTAGTGGCGTTAAATTTATTAATGCACCAAGGACCCAGATGTAAGAAAAAGATAAATACAGATATGTGGGGAAATAAAAAACAAAAACAAACACAAACTGCTCAGACAAAAAGAAAATGAAGGCATTTGCACCCATATATTGAAAGGAGCACTTGTATCTAAACCAAAGAGAGGAATACACAAAGAACTGAAAAAGGAAATAGATTGAATGAAAAAAAAAAATTAAGGACCAAATGTCAGCAGAAGACTTTCATATATCAATAATCACTAAATCTAAATAATCTGAATTTGCCTATTAAAAGACACAGAGTCATTCACCTCCTTTTTTAGGTTTATCCCCAGATTTAGTTTAATACTAAGATTTTGTATTACTACTTGAATCTCAGTCTTAACAGCTGCCATTATAATAGTTACCACCATTAATTTTAGTTTTAATTGGATTTAAAATCAATATTATCACAAATTTTCTTGCTAACCTAGCAGTGAGTTTCAAAGATGATTCCAAAACTGTTAATGTGTTATACCACACAAGAATCTTTAATACATCAGTCATTTAATTATCAAAATAACTCATTCAGGTATTCTGATCCCAATATTTCAGGTTAAGAAAGTGAGATTTAGGAGACAATGTCAGTGCCCTCCCCCAACCAGAAGAAGCATGAGAACTTCTCAAGATTTCCTGCCAGTGCCCATTTGGACCTGCAGAGACCTCAAAACCTCTTTCCTAAATAGATGAGAACTTTGACCAGTGAGGGGTGATAAGCCATGCCTGGAAGAAGTTCTAGATATTGCAGCTAGGTTCCAGAGCTAATAATGGGCAGAAGGAAAAATCCAATGAGTGGCAACATGATTCCTCAAATAAATAGCATCAGAGCGAGAGAGAGAGAGAGAGAGAGAGAGAGAGAGAGAGAGAGAGAGAGAGAGAGAGAGAGAGCACAGAACACCAGAGACCAAACTGATAGATATGGACATGGATGCTGTATTTTTCCCATAAGACACATAGTTTAGATTTGCAATGACAAAGAAATTCAAATAAATAAAAGACTCAGAAAAAACAAATGAGTGTTGTGGGAAATAAAAACAATGAGCTGAGGCAGTAAGTGAAGCTCTAAATAAGATAAATTTCAAAATTTAAAGTGGAATTTCAAAATTTAAAAATAGACATACAGGAGAGGAAAAATTCAAGAGAAAGTCATGAATACAGAATAAACTGAGTGGAACAACCGGCCATGTAATTGAAGATTTGGATGTACTAAGAAACTGAGATAAGATAATTGAATTAAAATTTCCCAAATTCACATAATAGTCAGCCGATAATCACGTCTCAAAAGAATTCCATTCCTATTTTAAGTCGAGTTTTTTTCTCATGGTGACCAAGCACAAAATATTCTATTCTAAGCATAATAAATATGAATTGAAAGATGCTTGAAACCTGCTTCATGTAATAATAAATAAAAATAAATTAAGAATTATAATGCATTTTCCCAATTTGAAGGGTACGGGGATAACATTTTAATTCCTAAGAATTTTTAGTCTCTCAAAATAAATTGGTCACAGTAGGTTCAGTAATTTATAGGAAAGAAATTGAACTTTACCTGAGTCTTGTAGATAGCTGTATTCATAGCCCAGATCTCTGGATGAGATGAAGAATTCACCATTTCTGTACAGTGGTATGAAAGGGACCATGTAGGATTCACGGTTATGTCCAATGGGTGCATTGGCTTCTGGATAAACTTCTTGAAGAGGTCGGTGCCTTCGGAGCCACTGTTCAAAAATACTGCACAGGAAAGGGTTACTCAAACTTAGAAACATTGTTTATTAAGTATTTGAAATTCTTAGAGTAAAATACCATGAAATTATGAAACCCAAAGACATCGAAAGATGCTAAATGAATTTCTATGCTTTCAAAATATTTCTAAAGCATCATTACTTACTATCAGGCCTTAATGAAGCTAAGTCATTTGAAAGAAATATTAGAGGATAACATTGAAAACAAATTTCTTTGAGGAGACAAATTTACATGACAAATTTAGATCCTTCAGATTGTGGCAGAGCAATTGAGTGACAATTGAGTCATATTTGGAATTGAAATGTGTCTCTTATTTGGGATTGATAAAACTATTCTAAAATTTATCGTGGTAATGGATGTAAAACTTTGAGAATCTATTAAAACTCATTGAATTGTAAAAGAATAACACTAAACTAAATTGAAATCAGTAGGGAGATTTGGTCTTCTTTTTGGTCATTGAGTGGCCCTTTCAATTATTTCAAATTCTTTTTTGTTTGGTGATGTATGCTTTATAAATCATGGTAAGAAAAATAACTCAATTTTCGTGAGAGAGGCTATAAACATTTGTTATATTTTCCCAACTTCCACTGAAGCTAGTGTATGATTGCATAATCAGTGCTCACCCAGAAAACATATCTATTTAAGACAACACAACAAGAGACAATGGCACAAGAAAGTAATGAGAAGGGAAAACCATTTTAGTGGTTAACAACACCAATTGCAGTAAAAACATGCACTTATTAGGAGCAGCAAAGCCAAGAGTAGAATTTCTGATGTTCAAGAACATCCTGAGCTTGATATCATGGTGTGTGTATATGTTATGACATACACAACCATATGTTATGGCATATCATATATGTATATACATACATATGCATGTGTGTACATATATGTATATACATTACATAGTCATATGCATGTGTGTGTGTGATATATCATAACCACTACCTTCTTCCCTTGTTCTTAGCTATTTTTGAAAATGTTTCTTCACAATTTTTCAGTTATCCAATATCCTCTCAGCATATTATTTACCTGTTTATAGCAACTGGAGTTAGATTTTTTAATCTAAATTTATTTATATATATATTTTATATCATTGTTCATTTTTGTATAATATTTGCTTTCTCTTCTCAAGTGTAGTCCCCTCAAGATTCTCACCATCAAGACACCTATGAACCATCACTATAGTACCTTTTGCTCTTTCCTCTCCTGCTTTAATCCTCTCCCCTTCACTCCCCTGTAGAATGTCTCTGATTTATAGCTGCTGGTTAATTTTTTTAATTTATTTTTTTTATTCTTGATCCCTTAATTGGTTCACCTATATTCCTCCTGATTATTTTTTTTCTTCTGGCTTGTTTCACTGATCATGATCCCTTACAGGTCCATCTATGTCACTGCAAATGGCATAAGTTTATCTTTCTTTGCTATATAGTATCCCATTGTATCTATATATACCACAGCTTCTTGATCCAGGCATCTATTTTTGGGCATTTGGGTTGATTCCATATCTTACCTATTGTAAATAGTACTGCAATAAGATAGGGGTGCATGTATCCTTTTGAATTAATGTTTTTGTGTTCTTTGGACAGATACCTAGCAGTGGAATTGCTGAGTCATATTGTATCTCCAGTTTTAGTAATTTGAGGACCCTCCACACAGCTTTTCATAGTGGTTGGACCACATTGCATTCCCACAAGCAGAGTAGGATAGTTCCTTTTTCTCCACATCCTCTCCAATGTTTGTTGTTGCTAGTATTTTTTAAGTATGTGCCATTCTCACTGGTGTGAGGTGGTATCTTATTGTGGTTTTGATTTGCATTTCCCTGATTATAAATGATCTTGAACATTTTTTAAGATACTTGTTGATAACTTGCATTTCCTCTTTGTATAAGTGTCTGTTTAACAACCCTGCCCTTTTTCGACTGTATTATTTTACTTTGTTTTTGTTTGATCTGTCCCTTTTCAGTTGTATGGAGGGCAAAGATTTCCTCCTGATGAATCGAGTATCTCTTTGTTTTGGTTATGTCTCTTTTGCTGTAAGAAGCTTTTTAGTTTTATGTAATCCCAGCTGTTTATATTTTCCTTCACTTTGTTTGCTTTGGGGATAGATTCAACACAATCCCAATAAAAATCTCAATCGCATTCTTCAAAGAAATAGAACACATATTGATGAAATGCAGAAGGAGCCACAAAAACAAAAACCACGAATACCCAAAGCTCTCCTGATAGCAGGAATCTAGAAAACTTAAATAAGGGACCAGGAAATCGAATAACTATAAGAAAGTGAAAATCAACAAAAATTATGAACCAGAGACACTTTTTGTGGGGTGGAGGGAGGGAGGGGAGGGATTGGGGTCAGAATGGAGAGGTTGAAATTGTATGGGGAATATAAAAATAAAATTTATTATTAAAAAAAAGAGAGATAACAGCCAGATTAAAAAAAAATAGGGAAAAAAAAGATTCTAATAAATAAATAAATAAATAATAAGATTCTAACAAAAAAAAAAAAAAGGAGATTGGAGGTGTCACACTCCCAGACTCAAACTACAAAGCTGTAATAATTAAACAGTATTGTACTGTAATAAAAACAGACACACAGACCAATGGAATGGAATAGAAAAAAACAGACATAAACCCATACATGTATGGACAACTTATCTTTGACAAAGGAGCAATGGTGCTGGGAATACTGGACCACCACATGCAAAAGAATGAAAGTAGGGGCCTTCCTGGTGGTGCAAGGGGTTAAGACACAACCTATGAAGCTATCCATAACCACTGCAGCACAACTTTGATCCTTGGCAAGGGAGCTGCCCACATGGCACAGCAGACCTCTCCTGACTCACCCGCTGCTCCCCTCAGCAGTGTATTTCATCGGTCTGCCTGTTCTGTTCCCCACTCTGTCTCTGGTGAATCCTCTCACCCCCTGCATCTCTGGCCTGTGCCCCAGCTCTTGTATGCATAAGTAAATATTAAAAGAAAAGAATGAAAGTAGGCTACTACTTCACACCATGCAAAAAAAAAAACAAGTCAAGATGGATAAAGTAAGTGACCATAAGATCTGAAACCATAACATATATAGAAGAAAATATAGGCAAAACACTACATGAAATACATCTCAATAACATCTTCTGGAGTTAGCTTTTGTTGCACACAATTAAAAACTAAGGTATCAAAAGGACCCAATAAGAATGGAGTAGAAACTCAAGATAAATAAGAATTTATAGTGGGTTATTAAAAGTGTGATGCAAACTATATCACTAGGCCATATAAGATAGCGGGAAGAACATTAGAGTCAGACAACTCCCATTCAGGTCTCACTCTGTGGTTTGAGAACTATATGGTTTTAAACAAATCACAGGACATTCTCAAGACTTAGCCTCTTCAACTCTAAAATGGAAAGTAATATTTGTCTTATATGTTTACAAAGGGATTGTCCAATGTGATAATTTTAATGAAAGTGTTGCATAAACAAGCTAATGTTAAGTAACTCTAAAATTTAAGTTAGGAAATAAAAGGTTAGTGCATGGTGGAGAGGGTGTGGTCTATAAAGGAGAGTGATGATGTTTCAAATAAACACACTTTTTGAGAAACCATTTTAAAATTCCATAAAAAAGTAACAAGATATCCAGATGGTACCAATGGCGAGCATATTTTCCTTGACAGAAAACCATTTTATGTGCCTAGAGAAGCTGAAATTTAAATACTAGTTGTGACAAAGCTGATTTTAATTGTGAATTGAGGGATCAATAGACCACTGATAAACACAAAATTCTGGTCCAGAAATACCCATATACTCCATAATTAGCTCACCTATTATATATTTTTACTGAGTTGCCACTATCTGTCAAGTTTTGGAGAAACATAAATGTGTATAAAAACTTGGTATCTGTGGGTATGAAGCGGAATTTGCAAAGTTTCTGAGGTATTTTTCTTTTGTTCATCTGTAGATATAATTTTTATGTAATGAAGGTATTTGAGAATTAAAATAACCAAATAAATAGCAAAGTACTTGGTTAATAGTAAATAGAAGTTATCATCATCCCTCTTCTTCATTGTTAGTACTACATCTGAAGAACTCAATTGGTGATAGACATGACATATCATATACCACAAATTTCAAAGTCATATATAAGTGAGCTGATTATTTAAAAATGGTTATTATTCTCAAAATCAAAAATGGTAAAGGGAGCCTCCCCTGGTGGCACAAGCAGTTGAGTACCGCACTGTGAATCTGTCCGCAGCCTCTGCAGCGCTGGTTCGATCCTGGCTGCTGGGGAGGGTCCCACATGGTGCGGCAGACCTCTCCTGTCTCGCCCCAGTCAGTCTGCCTGTTCTGTTCCCCGCTCTGTCTCTGGTGAATCTTCTCACCTTCCCGTGCATCTGGCCTGAACCCCAGTTCTTGTATAAAATAAATAAATCTTTTAAAAAAAGGGTAAAGGAAAGAATGCAAGAACATTGTTTTTTGTGTATGTGCCTGAAATTCCACAAATGAAGAAATTAGTCCCTGACTTAACAAATAATGTCCTGAATTCTATTCAAGGCCTATAAATCTATGAATCAAACTTTTTAGTTTCTACATTTTTCTTCTTTTCCTAAAAGCAGTACTTATTCACTATATACAATAAAGAAAATTCAAACAAGCAAAAAGGAGAAAAGAAAAATATCACAAGTAATTGCTCCATAGTTTTGTTAAAACTAGTTTATAGCATGTTTGTTTGTGTGTGCGTGAATATATAAATTGTATACATAATTATAACACAAACAGAAAATCATATAATAGTGTTTATATGACATCTTGTTTTCCCAAACAATGTTTAATAAAGTTTACTAGTTTTTTTTTTTTTAAAGTAACATAGCTTTCTTTTTTAATTAATTTATTTATTTATACAAGCACTGGGTACAGTCAGAAGCGCGGGAGGGTGAGAGAATTCACCAGAGCCAGAGCAGGGAACAGAACAGGCAGACTGATGAAATACACTGCTGAGGAGAGCAGCGGGCGGCAGGAGAGGTCTGTGCGCCATGAGGGACCCTTGCCAGTGGTCTGGGATCGAACCGGCGCTGCAGAGGCTGCAGGCAGCTTCGCAGCCCAGCGCTCAACCACTGTGCCAACGGGGAGGCCCAAGTTTACTAGGTTTTAACTAGTAAACATTTTTTTAAAAAATTATTTATTTATGCATACAATAAGTGGGGTACAATCCAGAGGTGTGGGGGGTGGGAGGACCCACCAGAGACAGAGTGGGGAACATAACAGGTGGATCCACTGAAATACACTCCTGAGGGGAGCTGTCTGCAAGTCAAGAGCGGTCTGCTGCACCTTGTGCCACCAGGGAGGGACTGGTAAACAGTTTTTTTTTTTTTTCTTTAAATAATGAGACGTTTCCCTCAAAATATCTCCCACTGAATTAAATATTGGCAATTTCAAATGAATCTAATAGTCAAGGAACTACTAGTACTACATGACGTATGAAGACAACATTTCTGCCATTTGTCACTTGAGGAAAAACACTACATTTCAATTTAAAAATAATATTGTCTTCAAAGAAATAAAAATAATTTACCTATGTAATCAATTTGTAGTAATAAAAGATTTAATGGATGAAATGGTTAATGAGCTCATACCCCTAATCAACTTAAATCTACAAAAACCACAGCTCAACTTCTAGCCAGATTAATATAAGTCCTAACATTGAAAAACTATCTACTTCAGTTCCAATCACCAAATAAAGCATATTTGACGTTCAATGCCAGTAGGTAGTGAAGAGATAATCATCAGAACCCAAGTCAGATGTGACATGAATTCTGGCATTAAACAGTGACACCCGCACTGCAGAGCTGTGGACACCTTCACAGTGCTGTGCTTACCCAGTGTGCCACCAGGGAGGCACAAGGCTTTTTTTTAATTCTATTTCCATAACCTTAGCCAACTAAAACATTGCAACTGCAGATCTTACATTTTGTGTTATATTTCTCAGTTATTTACATATCTGGGCCATGAAGTGGGGATGAAAAATATTAGTAACTACTGCAGTTTCAAGGCCTGCTATTCCACACCACACACGGAGGGCACTTCACGCTTGATGAATTAGCATTGCTTTAATGAGGCGTGCTTGCTTTTGACCATATGAGTCTTTCATGGTGTCAAGGAAAATGAAGTATTTCTAAGGTCCCCCTTTATTTTTTCTCTGACATTTATTAAAGTGTACTGGCCCAAACCAATTCTCATCTCCCTTCCTGAGGAAGCAATAAGCATAAAATTACCTGATTTCATTACCAAAATATCAGCTTGGCTTAATGGATGCAATAGTGTTGAGTTGGCCAAAAGTTTAAATTTCTCTTGCTTGAGCATGCCCCCAAATTTATCTTAAAGAAAAATAATAAACAAGATTTAAACCTCTTGTTTTTACTAGGGCACTCACTCCTCAACTCTCTTTGCCAGAAAGCGTGTTTACAAATCTGAGTATAACTTAGAGTTCCTTGTCAGACCTTAATTTGAATAGCAGAGAAAAATAAATTAAACAATGGATTGAACTTATCTATTTGCCAGTTACCTATGACCCATAACTAAATACTTGATTAAGCTGTCACTAAAAAACCCAATAAAGCCCAATAATGCATTCTACTGTCCAAATGCATTCTACTGTCATTTGTTCAAGAAAACATTATCTAGAGTGTTATAAAATCCAGAAAGGAACTTGGAGAGTAGATCAACCCTTTTTTTTTTAATAGATAAGAATATGGAAGAACAAAGCTGTCTCAACTGATGAACAAAAGATTACATTTAAAAATATTCAGAAATAGCCAAAACATACTATTGATATATTAAAATGTAATTGACAACTGCAGAAAATATTTGAAAATTTTATGACAAAACAAATTGTTAAAAAATTTATGAAGAAGGGCCTCCCCGGTGGCGCAGCAGTTGAGCGCTGGGCTGCGAAGCTGCCCATAGTCTCTGCAGCACCGGTTCGATCACCAGCCCCTAGTGAGGGTCCCTCATGGCACGCAGACATTTCCTGCCTCGCCCGCTGCTCCCCTCAGTAGTGTACTTGGTCAGTCTGCCTGCTCTGCTCTCCCCTCTGGCTCTGGTGAATTCTCTAACCCTCCCACGCTTCTGACTGTACCCAGTGCTTGTATAAATAAATAAATAAATAAATAAATCTTTAAAAAAATTATGAAGAAACTGTACCATTCAGGAAAATAAATTAACATGAAAAAGCAAAGAAAGGACACAAACATTTTAGAAAAAAAAAACACAATGCATAACATACATAAATTCAAGAAATTCAAATGTGTATTGATTTACTTTGTTTGGGCTAGCAAAGATTAGTAAGTTTTCCATAATGTGGCTATTGTAAATAATGCAGCAATGAAAACTGGACTGCATATATCTTTTCGAATTAGGGATTTTGTATTCTCCAGGTAAATGCCTTGGAGTGGAATGGATCAAATGGCAGATCTACTTTTACTATTTTGAGAATCCTATGTGCTGTTTTTTATAGGGACAGCATTAGTCTACAATTCCCAGCAAACGTGTGTGAGGGTTCCATTTTCTCCACATCCTCACCAACACTTGTTGTTTCTGCTTTTTTTAAAGATTTATTTACCTATGCATACAAGAACTGAGGTACAGACCAGAGGTGCGGGGGTTGAGAGGATTCATCAAAGACAGAGTGGAGAGTAGAACAGACAGATTGTAAAATACACTGTTGAGGGGACCAGCGGGTGAGCTAGTAGAGGTCTGCTGCGCCATGTGTGTTGCTCACTAGCTGGCTGAGGATTGAACTCATGCTGCAGAGCCTGAAGATTGCTTCATAGTGCTGCGCTTAACCCATTGGCCACCAGGGAGGCCCTGTTTCTGGTTATTTTGATAAGGGCCTTTTTCATAGGTGTGAGGTGGTATCTCATTGCAGTTTAGATTTGCATTTTCCTTAAGTCACAATAAACAAATTTTCATGTTCCTTTTGGGCAATGCTATGTCTTCTTTAACCCAGTTTTTGATTGGGTAATTTGTTTTCTTTTTTTCTATTTAAATTTTGAATCCATTTTTTGATTGAATAATTTGTTTTATTTTTGTTGAGTTATATGAGTTCTTTGTATATTTTAGGCATTATGCCACTGTAGCATGTATGATGCATATATATATGTTCTCTTCCTCAGTGGTATATCTTTTCATTTAATCACAGTCTTTAGCTGTGTAAAGGCTTTTTAGTTTGATGTAGTACTATTCATTTTTTTTTTTTGCTTTTATTTTCCTTATTGTTTGAGGCAAGTCACTGAAGATATCACTGAAGTCAAAGTTAAGTGGTGTTATTTTCTATTTATTTTATGGCTTCAGGTATTACATCCATGCCTCAATATATTTTGATGTATTTTTCATTTGTAATAACCAAGTTATGGAAACACAGTATCCAATAACACATATTTGGTTAAAGAATATATGACATATATAATCAGTGGAATACCACTCAACTATAAGGAAAAAAAATGAAATCTTGCCATATGCAACAACATGCATGGAAATGGAGATGATTATACTAAGTGGAATAAAATTAAGACAAGGCTGGATGATTCCATTCTTATGTGGAATATAAAGAAAAAAAAAAAAAACAAAGCAAGGAATAAATGAGAAATACAGAAAAAACAAAGTGTGAGATAAAGCCAATCTGAAATGCTAACCCTTGAAATCTGCCTGTGCAATGAGGGCAACCAGAAGGGCAAGAGGGGGGCTGAAGGAAAGGGATAAGAACAAAGAAATGAGGGAGCACAAAGGTCTATGATCATGGACTATGGGTTCCGTGGTGCTTGGTGCTCTGTGCCAGAAATGGGGGCTCCTTTACCGCTATCATGGAAACACTGATGTAAAACAATATCAATCACAGTTAAAAAAGAAACATAAAATCAGAACATGATATGTTGTCCCCCCCCAAAAAAAAAGAGAAACAAAACAAAGCAACTGACAAAACTAAATCCAGACAAACCCTAGAAATCTCTCTGCAGAATTAAGACTGCCAGAAAGAAAGGATGGGGCTAGAGAACAAAGTGGGGAGGGTCCAGTGGACTGCAGTAGAGGGGCATCAGTGTTTTGGGGACATAATGTAGTGATGCCCATCAGCGCCCTCATTGCCCATGATATGCTTCTACTTGTCATAATTGTGATGATGTTTTGACTGATATTAGTTAACAATAGAATTGTGTTATCAGTCATAATTCCAGTTATTTAAAATGCAAACTGAGGTCACAGTCATACTCCTCTCTCTGAAGAAATTTTAAAAGAGTTTTATGCTTACAATAAAATTGAGAGGAAGTTTCAGAGATCCCCTATATCCCTCATAGCCTCCTCCATTATCACAAAAGTGGTACATTTGTTACAACTGATGAACATACATTCACAGGTCATAATTTCCCACAGTTCATAGCTAACTTTAGAGTTTATTTTTGGCATTGCATATCCAATGGATTTGGATAAATATAAAATGACATATTCATAATTATAACAATCAGAGTGTTTTCAAGGTCCTAAAACTCCTTTTTCTGACTATTCTTTCCTCCAAACCTTGATTTTTGGAAACCATTAATAATTATATAGTTTTCATAGTTTTGTCTTTTTCAGAATTTATGAAATAGTGTCAACCAACCTGTCAACAAATGCATGGTGAAGAAGAAAAATGGGATCATTGGCAGATCCCTGTACCTGAGACATCGTTCCATTCATGTAGATGTGTAAGGCGTTGTGCATGCTGCTTTGAGAGGCATCTGCTATCCCAGTAAGTGGGCTAGCAAATCCTGTTGGTAAAAGAAAATTTAAGAGAAAAAATTAGTTTGCTTTAAGGTTTGAAAATCTAAGTAATTATCTCATTATCTGCAATTGAATACTCTGACTCAAAGTGATAAAATTATTAGTATACTTCTTTTTGTATTGAGAATTTTACATTCCAGATACTCAGTGGGTATTGAATAAAAAATCATAGAATTGACTGATGTTAATCTGGGTACAATGAACTGATTAACCAGATAGAATAGTCTAAGCCAATTTGTGCCCTTTATGTTACTCCTGCCTATTAGTTCCCTTTTGTGCACTAAAGAGCAGTAAGACCGCTTTATAATAATAAGTTTAGTCACTCTCACCTCAATCTTTTTTTTTTAAGATTTATTTATTTATTTACACAAGAACTGGGGTACGGGCCAGATGTGCAGGAGGGTGAGAGGATTTACCAGAGCCAGAGCGGGGAGCAGAACAGGCAGACTGACGAAATACAATGCTGAGGGGAGCAGCGGGCGAGACATGAGAGGTCTCTTGCACCGTGTGGGTGCTCTTCCTGGCTGGGGATTAACCTCAGGCCATAGCAGTAATAATGCTGAGACTTAAACACTAGGCCCCCAACGTTAAGATTTTCTATGTATATTATCATATCATCTAAGAGTAGCGAGTAGCTTTACTTCTTTTCTAATTTGGAATTCTTAATTATCTTTCACTTACCCAATTATTCTAGCTAATGATATTGATGAAAGATCATCAAAAGTTCATTCAATTATACATAGATAAACATTAGGCATTGATAGAAAGCATAAAAGCACAGTAAAAATTCTATTCTGAACATTAGATCTACTTCTTAAAAACCTTGAACTCATAGATATCTACATGGGAATTTAAAGACTTTTATAGTAATTTTACTTAATCTGTGAACTCCTCTTAAATTATAATGCCACAATAACAGAGCAATCAAGCTTGAAAAATTAGCTTTTATAAATGATTCCATCAGTTGACAAGCCTATAAAGAATTCACTGATGCAACAATCTTATAAATTATAAATTTGGGGGCCTCCCTGGTGGCCCGAGGGGTTAAGACACAACCTATGAAGCTGTTCCACAACATCTGCAGAACAAGTTTGATTCCCCGGCCGGCCAGGAAGCAACCCACATGGCACAGCAGACCTCTCCTGTCTCGCCCACTGCTCCCCTCAGCAGTATATTTCAGTGGATCAGTATCAGGGCTGTTCTATAATGGATCCACCTGTTCTGCTCCCCACTCTGTCTCTGGTGAATCCTCTCACCCCCACACCTCTAGCCTGTACCCCAGCTCTTGTATGCATAAATAAATAAATCTTTAAAAATAAATTACAAATTTATTTATAATCCATCATACTTCTATGATGTTTCCTATCATTAAATTTATTCACTACATTATTGACATCAATGTTTGAATTCTCCACTTGTCGCCTTATATATTTTTGCTCCTTCTAGTGAGTGGATACAGGTATATCTTTCTACTGAAATTTCAGAGGAGAGACATTGTGGAGTTGGTAAAATGAATCTTTAGGAGACTACTCACATAGATTCACTTAAGAAACATGCTTGAGAGAAGGACCTGGAATTTTGTGAACCCTTTAGAGCGACTTAGTAGTCTTGTACTAGTAGTGTGTTTATCACAGTTTGAAGATGATATTGTAGAATAGATTTAATATCTAAGTATACCTGGACTTAAATTCTATGTTATCAGTGCAGGTATGATCTATGTCAAGTTAGTTATCTTTTTTGAATCTAATTCCTTTCATTGTCAAGAGAGGACATAATGAATAGGTATCCCTAGAATTCAGATGAGGATTAATTTTGTATGAAGAATCTATGATAGAACCTGGCACAAAACTATTGTTTCCATAGAAACACATGTACATTTTATAGGATGAATGGGTTTTCATCATGGCAGCTACTAACCAAAAGTATGTGCATAGTCCTGCAGGAAAGACTTTCACAACAACCTATCATCATGGCTCATCCAAACAATCAACACCTCCCTCCTTCCTGAACTCCATTTCTCTATGGAAACCTGCCTCCTTTTTTTTTTTTTTAAGAATTATTTTATTTATTCATATAAGAGCTGGGGCACAGGCCAGAGGTGTGGGGGTGAGAGGATTCACCAGAAACAAAGTGGGAAACAGAACAGGCAGATTGACTGAAATCACTGCTGATGGGAGCAGCGGGAGAGTCAGGAGAGATCTGCTGCGCCATTTGTGTTGCTCCCTGGCCAGGGATCAAACTCGTGCTGCAGAAGCTGCAGATAGCTTCATAGGTTGCGTCTTTACCCCTTGCACCACCAGAAAGGCCCAGAAACCTTCCTCCTTCTTACTCTCATCCCACTCTAGGTATTCCTCACCACTGATTTGCCATTCTGTTGGTCCTCTTAGCAAGACTGATGTTTACTTCCTCACTTCTCTAGCTGACTTGCTATATACTACATCTAGGAAATCCTCCAATGTTATTTATGAAATGCAAATGAATAAAAAGAACATTGCTTTATGGGATATGTTCCCAGAAATAGTTCAAAGCATAGACTGAACAAATACTCAGCACTTAGGTATAGATACCAGAGTATAATATGGGCAATCTGATGATATTAACCATTTTAAATGAACTGCTTCTGTTTAAATATACTGTTAATGACTCAGATGTAGGTAGGGACCAAACACTTTGCTTTGCTTTTCCACAGTTAAACAATGGAGCTTTATAATATTTGCATTTAAAAAGACAATAAATCTAAATTATTTTCAATCCTATTTCAGTGAGAAAAAGATAGTTTTTCTCTATAATGAAAGAACCCTATACAGTTCCTTCAGGATCTCCAATCTGTTACTTGCTACGTGATAAGATAAAGAAAAATGTTATCTATAAGAATAATGGAATATATGAACAAATTATTTTCTATTTTACTTCTTCAAACAATTTTTGGCTGGCAAGTTACCTTGAGAAACATAGAAATGATTACAACACCAACATTAGCAACTCCTTTTACTATTATTTTGTTGTCTTATGGAAGGTCAAGTCAAAGAGAACATTCTGGGCACCAAATAGTAATCATTTATACATGAAGCCTTTCAAAAATTTTTCATGTACATGATTTCATTTAAATTCTGTGATTTTACTTCTTTCTAAATTTGGATTCCTTTTAAATATTAGCTGTGGGTTTGTTGTGAATGGCTTTTATTATGTTAAGGTATTTTATATTTTTCCACAGATTTTGAGGTTTTCATCATGAACTAATGTTGGAGCTTATCAAATTCTTCCTCAGCATCTATTGATATTGTCATGTGGATTTATTTTCTATATTTGTCAATACAGTGAATTGCATTGATTGATATTGGGATCTTAAATCATTGACCTAGTCTTAATATCACTTGGTCATGAGGCACGATCCTTTTAATGCATTGTTGGATTAAGTTTGCTAAGATTTTAGTGAGGATTTTGTGTCTGCGTTCATTAGGGATAGTGATCTTTAATTTCCCTTTTCTGTGTTGTCTTTAGTTTTGTTATTAGAGTAATGTTGGCCTCATGAAAACCATTTAAATTATTCCTTTGTTTTCAGTTTTTTGGAAGTGTTTGAGCAAGATAGGCATTAGTTCATTTTTGGAAGTTTTGCTGAATTTGGCTGAATTCTTAGGATGTATTGTTAAGAAAGAGAATCAGCATTAGTGGAAAAATTAGAAATTTCTATCAAATTATAAATGAAGAAATGAACCATTATTCTTGATGTGTAAGATCATTTTATAGATGTGTTTATAAACTGTATATGAGATATGATAAATGTTGAAAAATCACTGGATGATATGCATACACTTTGTACTTACAATGTATGTAAAGAAAATGATCACATGTGTGCACATATACTTATGAACACACACAGACATAAACTGAAGTTATGAAAAGGAGGTTATTAGTATGATGTTTAAATTATATGCAGTAAAAAGTCATAACACACAAAATAACTCTCTTGCTTTCCTTTGTTGAGTTTATGGACATAACTATAAGTCATGACTGCTTCATCATTAAATTTGTGAAAACAATGGGCCCAGCTGCCATAGCTGCAGCTTCCTCTGGGCATGGCTCTTCTCCCTCTCACTGGTGAGGGGTATCCCCTGTCTGGATGAGTAGCTGGCAGTGTTGCTGTCAGTAATGTGGCCTCTGGTTGCCCTGGTGCCTTTTCCTGCCCAGGATCAGGGCTTCACTGGTCTGGATTGGTGCTGGTGGTGTCCTATGTGCAGTTATGAGGCCTCTGCCTGCTCTGAAACCTTCACTAGTGTGGGTCTGGGGTCTCGCTATTTTTGGCAGATACTGGTATGACATGGCAGGAGGTTGCAAGGCTTCTGCAGATATGGGAACATGCTGATGGGATTTTGTGGGATGTCATGAGACTCCTGGTAACACTGGTATCTCCTCCAGCAAAGGCTTGGGGTCTCCCCAGTCTGGAAAACACTGGCAGGGTATCAGGACAGGTTGCAAAGCCTCAGCAGAACTGGTCAAGTACTGGTGGGGTTTTATTGAAGGTCACAAGGCCTCTGTCTGTCTGGGTGGGCATTGGTGGATTCCCATGGGACATCTTGAGGACTCTAGAATTTGTGTTCTTTGGGAAAAAATACTTTTAACTGATTCATTTGATTTCTTCAAACATGAGGAACAGAGTAGTGAAGAATCATAGCGGTAGGTGATTACCTCTTACCATATAATCACTAAATGATAGTCTAAGTTCTCAAAAGTGTGGTCCTGGAGTTAGTACCATTACAACAAATACTCTATTTCTACAAGAGAACTATTGAAAGTCGGGATTCAGCATTTGTATTAACAAACCTTTCAGATGATTCTAACATATACAAATGTTTGAGAACCATTACTCTAATTCATTTTTTGTCCCCACTAACAATGTACCACAGCTTATTTTTTAATTTTTTAATTTTATATATTTTTACATCATTTTTCATTTTTGCACAATGTACACATTTTCATCTTGGTTATATCCCCCATACAATTGCACCACCCTTATTTTGACCCTACTCCTTCCTCCCTCCTGCCCCTGTAGTGTGTTTCTGGTTTACAGTTGCTTGTTGATTTTGATTTTTACTTTGTATTAATTAGTCTTTTTCCTGGTCCCATATTTAGGTTTTCTAAATTCCTGCTATGAGTGAGACCATCCAGTAATTTTCACTTTAACTTTGGTTGATACCTGATATCTACCCTCAAATGTGGTCACTGTACTTTCCCCACACCAAAGCGCCCATAATCCATCACCTTCTTCTTTCTGCTTTTATCCTCCCCCCTTTATCTCACCTTTTCACTTCCTCCTCCGCCCTCATGGATGCCTCATATTCATGCTCAGCATTCAAGGACTGTCCTTGTCTGACCCTTGGTTTGTTTTTTCTATATTCCACGTATAAGAGAAGCTATCTGATATTTATCTTTTTCTTAATACTTTGCTTAGCATTAACAGTTCCGGCTCTATCCATGTTGCTGCAATTGACATGAAATGACCTAAGTACTTGCAGCTGCTCATCCAGACAAGGGAAACCTCTCCTCAGTGAGGGGGTGAGGAGCCATGCCCAGCACAAGCTGTAGCTATGGCAGTTGGGCCCCATAGTTTTAAAAAAATCAAATGATGAAACATTCATGACTTATCACAATAATTTCCATAAACTCAACGGAAAGCAACAGAGTTATTTTGTGTGTTATGACTTTTATTGCATATTAATTTGACATCATCCCCCCGGTGAAAGGATTCACCAGAGACAGAGCAGGGAACAAAACAGGCATATTGTGAAATACACTGCTGAGGGGAGCAGCGGGCAAGACAGGAGAGGTCTGCTGCACCATGTGGCTTGCTCCCTGGCCAGCCGGGGACTGAACTTGTGCTGCAGAGGCTGAGGATTGCTTCATAGTGTGGTGCTTAACCCCTTGTGCCACCAGGGAGGCCCCTCATCCAGTTATTTTTCAACATTTATATTATCTCATCTCCAGTTTACGAACACATCTATAAAATGATCTTACACATCAACAATGGTCCATTTCTTCTTTTACAATTTGTATGAAGTACTTTAAGTTAATTTTAAATCTTACAATGACATTTAATACTTTAAGATTTATATGTTTAGAAAGACTCAGGAACATTCAAGCACACTGCAGAATTTTCAATTCTCTAGATTATAGACTTAAAGAACTTTGCACACAATGTGTTATTCAAGCTAAGTTGTCTTCCCTGCTCTTCACTGATGATTAAATGATTAATCATCATCACTGATGATTAAATTAATAGAACCTGATATATTTAGTATATTTCATTAAATGTGCTAAAACTTTGATAGTATTTTAATTCCACTGCAATTTTTTGAAGCAAATGCAGGGTAACAAACTGCACTAGTTCTTATAAATCTTTTTTTTAGATTTATTTATTCATTTATTCATTCATTCATTTATTTATTTATTCATTCATTCATTCATTCATTATTTATTTATTTATTTGTTTGTTTATTTATTTTTTTTATAAATTTTATTGTTATATTCCCCATACAATTGCAGCCCCCCATTCTGACCCCAATTCCTCCCCTCCCGCCCCCGCCCCCCTAAAAGTGTCTCTGGTTCATAGTTTTTTGTTGATTTTGATTTTCACTTTCTTATAGTTATTCATTTTCCTGGTCCCTTATTTAAGTTTTCTAGATTCCTGCTATGAGTGAGACCATCCGGTATTTTTCTTTTTCTTTTTGGCTTATTTCGCTGAGCATGATTGTTTGTTTATTTATACAAGCACTAGGTGTGGTCAGAAGCGCGGGAGGGTGAGAGAATTCACCGGAGCCAGAGCCGGGAGAAGAACAGGCAGACTGATGAAATACATTGCTGAGGGGCGCAGCGGACATGGCAGGAGAGGTCTGCGCACCTTGTGGGACCCTCGCACGGCAGCCGGGGATTGAACCGGCGCTGCAGAGGCTGCGGACAGTTTTGCAGCCCAGTGCCCAACCGCTGCACCATGGGGGGAGGCCCTGTACTAGTTCTTAATTTGCGCCAGATAGTTCTGGTTTTAGCACAAAATTCCTGTGTAGGATCAACTTCATAAACATGCATATAAGTATTCTCCACCCAGACTCTTACAGGTAGATTAATGCTGTGCTGTTGGTATTGTGAACATTTTTTAATTTTTTAAAACAAGATTAGTATTTTTCAATTTTGCACTGGAATCTGCAAATTGAGGAGTTGGTTTTGGCCCTATATTTTTTTATAGGACCTATATTTCTTATCACTATATTTTATAGTCCCAGGAAAGCTAAATAATTTCCCTTTATTGTTTTAATTTGATAGGAACTTTCTCTAACGCAAGTCAATTAAATCAGGAGTGTTTCCCTCTATCTCATTTATGTTTTGTTTTTTAATTGGTAAAGCCATTGAATGATGTTTTCATATGTAATTCACAGGCTCCTGATAAAACTATACATTCCTATAGTGAGTATTATAACATTTTCATTTCATGTTACAGTTCAAGGCATTTTCAGGCACATTATATAAATTGTTATTCTCAGTAGTGTGTTAACAAAAGATTACTAATACTATCTCAAAAGGGAAATTATAAATGGAAATTATATTTATTTGCAGCATTTAGTAATTTCATTGGTATAAAAGTTCCCATTTTGGTTAACTTTAAGGGACTCACTTGATGTCATTAAGAGTTGCAAAAAGGTCTCACAGAAGCTATGTCAGCCCCTGTACACTCTTGAATGTTCTTTACATAAAGGAGACAGAAGAAGTATTGACAGGCTTACACTGTGAATGAAAGTGCCAAGATTGGGGGATCCAGATGACATGTTAAAGGTCACCTGTCTTCTGAATGGGTAGTGCCAAATTATATCCTCAATCTGCTCATTCAAATACAGGGTGGGCATCCCTGGTGGTGTGAGGGGTTAATACAACACTGTGAAGGTATCCACAGCCTTTGTAGCATGAGTTTGATCCCTGGCCAGCCAGAAAGCTACCCACATGGCATGGCAGACCTCTCTTGTCTCCCCACTGCTCCCCTCAGCAGTGGGTTTCAGTGATTCTGCCTGTTCTGTTCTGTCTCTGGTGAATCCTTCCCCTCTCCCCGGTACACACCTCTGGCCTACACACCAGCTCTTGTATGCATAACTAAATAAATCTTTAAAAAAAAATTCAGTGTGCTTCCCCTAACACCACTGTGATTTTCTTACCTCTCATCACAATAAATCTGTATATTATCCTTATAAATGTAAAATGATAACATTTAAATGTCATGAATAAAAACAAAGTAAATTTCAGAGAGCATAATGAACTTATATTAAGTTAAAGGTAATTATTTTTAAGATGCTTTCATTAAAATCACTAGAAAAACAGAAAACAATTGGCTTTTTTGCAGTTGTGTCTGAATTTATCACCTTGAAATGGCAAATAGAGCTTGTTTAGGGCCTCCCTGGTGGCGCAGTGGATTGAGCACAGCGCTGTGAAGTTGTCTGCAACCTCTGCAGTGCAGGTTTGATTCCCAGCTGGCCATGGAGATACCCACATGGTGTGGCCGACCTCTCCTGCCTCACCTGCCTCTCCCCTGTTCTGCTTCCTGCTCTGTGTCTGGTGAATTCTTTCACCCTCCCATGCCTCTGGCCTGTACCCCAGTTATTGTATAAATAAATAAATATTTAAAAAAAATAGAGTGTGCTTACCTGTTACATGTTTGTAAAGTAAGGAAAAAGGATCAGGCTTTTCTGCCCTCCTGCCATTAGGATAGATGAGGGAACCCTGTGGTCCTGAATGCATGCCTGATGGTGGTACCTGAAGTGGGTACACCTGGGCTGAGAGACTGAGTTTATAAGGGCAGTGTCATGGGGACGCCAGCAGAAGCCAAGAAGAAATGGAAGCCGAGAGAAGAAAAGAAGCAGAGAGAACACCAGAGAGCGCCCAGATAGAGTGAAGATTTGCTGGGGCTGGGAGGGCTGCCAGCCTCACAGCCCCCCAGCACCCCTGCCTGCCATATGCCTGGTAAATCTAAATAAAAGACCTGCAAAAGCCACCGAGGTCTCCAAGACTCTCTCCTCCTTTACCCCCGTCTGCTGGATCAGAAAACCTGCACTGTGTCCATTCCTGCCTGTAGGGTAAGGTAAAAGGTATCAGGCTTTTCTGCCCTTCTGCCATCAGGATAGATGAGGGAGCCCTGTGATCCTGGGTGCATGCCTGATGGCGGGCACCTGAAGTGGGTACACCTGCACTAAAAGACCAATAATATAAGGGTGGTGCAGCAGAGTGCGGTGTGATGGTAGTGCGGTGTTAAGGGTGGAGGAGTGGAGTGTACGAAGGAGTGTTGGAACAACTACAAACCACGGCGAAGAGCATGTGGCTGCTAGAACCGTTCATAAACCTGCTCGGAATGTGTTGGTTGCCCTACAACTGGCGTAGACGGCAGGACGGTTCGAGGCAGGACAGCTCTACGCAGATGAAACCCTTTGAAATCTGGAGAGGGATCCCCGGATGGCTGGCCACGAGCAGATGGTACCCGGGGGCCGACCTCCTCACCCAGTGGGCACCTCCCCAGCAATGGCCAGAGGTAGATGGATCCCCGGGGCGGTTGGAACAGGCCCTGTATGAAATAGAAGAAACCCTGAGTGGATGCAGTGCCCGCGAGGCAGCAGGAGCCGTGAGATGGGTGTTTCTCACAGCTCTGCGAGAGTCCAGGCAGAAAGAGCAATCTAGGATCCAGCAAGTACTGGATGAGATGCGAGAAGAGATGCGGATACAGCAACAACATTTGAGGATTCTGGAGGAAGAAGTTCGGAGAAACCGACCCACCCCTCCGGAGATGCCAGACTCCGTCTCAGGAAGGAAGGAGAGGGAGGCTGGCCCTTTGCCCGAATCGCAGCCGGTGGTGGCAAACCAGCCTGCGACTCCAGAGATACCTGACCCCTGCTCAGGAGAAAATGAGAGGGAGGCTGAACCGTTGCCTGAGTCCCAACCGGCCATGGCAAACCAACCTGCAACCCCGGAGATGCAAGACTCCTCTGGCGAGGAGGAGGAGGCTGGTCCCATGCTCCGGGCCCGCCCGGTGGTGACTCAGAAAATGAAGAGGCAGCGACCCATGGCCCCAGGGGGTCTGGCTGCAGGACCACCACAGATGACGGAATTTACTACCTACCTACCTTACACCCAGGCGGAACTGGTGGACTTGGGCAAACAGTTCCGCCAGAAACCAGGGGAACCCTTGGCAGCCTGGCTGCTACGTTTATGGGACCTGGGGGTGGATGGGATTATTTGCACGGCTCAAGAGATGGAGAGACTGGCCTCTGTGACTTCACACCCATCCTTGCAACAGAGGCTGCAGAACAGCCGGCAGTATGGCCAGGGCGACTACACCCTCCTGGAGTGGATAATGGCTGCCATACGGACAGTATGGGCTGATGCGGGAGACGTGCCGGAGACAGTGAGCGGATGGCAGACATACACCGAGCTGGTGCAGGTACTTCGGGAATTGGGGATGCGGCAGGCCATGTTTAATGTGAATACGCGTGGTCCTGATGACGAGCGTTTCACAGCAGGGATGAGAAACTTGGTATTAAAGAATGCCCCCTCATCTACATTTGGATCTCTCATGGCAGTACTAGCACCCTATGTGGGACGTCAGATACATGACGTCACCACAATGATAGCCAGCTTGGGAGAAGTTGAGAGCTGGCGCTCTCAGAAAGGAATACGGGTAGTTTCAGAAAGATCAAAAGGAATGCCAAGGAGGGCAAGGAGGCCTCTTGGCATCACAGAACCTATAAAAGTCACCCGTAGACAAATGTGGATGGATTTAATAAGAGCAGGTGTAGATGGCACTAAAATAGACGCGCAGCCCAATGCATATTTATTGGAATTATGGCAGCAGCTGTGAGAAGACCAGAGGTTCACACCCATGACAAGGACTGCTGCTCAGGGGGAGCCTGGAAGCCCCAGGCCTCAGGCGCGCGCCCTGCGCCTGGAAGACCACTTGCTGCCAGCCCCGTCCTCGGGTGATGGCCTGATATCCTTTGAATAGGGTGAGGGCCAAGGAACCCGTCCACAGGGGACGGGCGGGGACCAGAGGCCACATGTGGAGCTTGCCATACACTGGTCCCCGACTAACGTACAAAAGGTTTTAGCTCTAGTAGACACAGGAGCAGAATGTACTCTGCTCTATGGAAATCCAGAAAGATTTCATGGGTCTACTTGTTATATTGATGGCTATGGAGGCCAGAGTGTCAAGGTGACAGCAGTAAAACTATCTCTGGGGATTGGGCGATGACCCCCGAAAGAATATAAAGTATATGTATCGCCCATCTCGGAGTACATCCTGGGGGTGGATGTACTACGTGGCTTATGGCTAGAAACCACAGTCGGAGAGTTTCGCCTTAGAGTGCGTGTGGTAAAGGCAGTGGTGAGACGACACGCTAAGCATCCGCTCCTACAATTGCCAGTCCTTAGGCGAGTGACTAATACCAAGCAATATCGGTTGCCCGGAGGCTACAAAGAAATAACAGGCACAATATCAGAGCTGGAGAAAGTGGGCATTGTGCGTACTGCCCACAGCCCCTACAATTCGCCAGTGTGGCCGGTGAAGAAGCCCGATGGCTCTTGGCGCATGACAGTAGATTATCGTGAATTGAATAAGGTAGTTCCCCCCTTGCATGCTGCAGTGCCTTCAGTGGCAGAGTTGATGGATCGTCTGAGCCACGAGCTGGGAATGTACCATTTTGTAGCCGATCTGGCAAATGTTTTTTTTTTTTTTTTTTTTTTTTTTCAATAGATATAGCCCCAGGAATTCAAGACCAGTTTGCCTTCACCTGGGAAGGCCGGCAGTGGACATTCACCGTGCTGCCACAGGGATACCTGCACAGCCCTACTCTGTGTCACGGGCTGGTGGCAGCAGATTTGGCCCGGTGGGAAAGGCCATCTTCAGTGCGTTTATACCATTATATTGATGATATTTTATTGACAAGTGACTCTCTTACAGATCTGGAAAAGGCAGTACCTTTCTTATTAACACACCTGAAAACATGTGGCTGGGCAATCAACGAAAGCAAACTGCAGGGGCCTGGACTGTCAGTTAAGTTCCTGGGAGTTGTTTGGTCGGGTAAGACAAAGGTTATCCCTGAAGCTGTGATAGATAAAGTTCAAGCTTACCCCACTCCAACCACAGTGAAGCAGCTGCAAGCCTTTCTGGGCCTGCTGGGTTATTGGAGGGCATTTATACCTCACATGGCCCAGCTCTTACGACCCTTGTATATGTTAATACATAAGGGAGCCAGGTGGGATTGTTCAGCTGAGGCAGACACAGCATTTGCCATGGCCAAATGAACTATAAAGACTGCTCAGGCCTTGCAGGTTTTTGACCCAGCCCGACCCTATGAGCTTGATGTGCATGTTACTCAGGAAGGGTTCAGGTGGGGACTCTGGCAGAAATCAGAGAGGCTATGACAGCCTATTGGGTTCTGGTCCCAACTCTGGAAGGGGGCTGAGGTTAGGTACTCCTTAATTGAGAAACAGCTAGCTGCGGTATATGCAGCCTTACTAGCCACAGAAAGTATAACTGCCACAGCCCCTGTCTTAGTGAGAACCACTTACCCAATAGCTGGATGGGTACGGGACTGGACAACAAAGCCCCATAGTGGCACTGCTCAAACGCCCACTTTGGCAAAGTGGGGGGCATACTTAGAACAGCGCTGCACCCTGTCAACTAGCCCCTTAAGGGTGGAGTTGCAGGAGGTTCTTGGTCCTGTGATATATATTAGTATGGAACCAAATTTAGAAGCCTGTATAGAAGCCGAACCTGAAGCTAGTCCCTACAAGGAGGGTCGAGCACCAATTCTAGCAGAGGCCTGGTATACGGACGGCTCCAGCCGGGGCCAGCCAGCCTCTTGGACAGCGGTGGCTGTACACCCAGAAACAGACACTATTTGGTTTGAAACCGGGATGGGACAGAGCAGCCAACGGGCTGAACTGCGAGCAGTATGGATGGTGGTGGCCCATGAGCCTTCCCCTCTAGTAATCTGTATTGACAGTTGGGCTGTGTACAGGGGTCTGACACTGTGGATTTCCACATGGAATTTAAATGACTGGACAGTTATGCATCGGCCATTGTGGGGCCAGGCCCTATGGAAAGATCTATGGGATCTGGGGCACCAGAAGCAGGTGACTATTTATCATGTCACAGGACATGCCCCATTAGCCTCACCAGGCAATGATGAGGCAGATACCCTAGCCCGGGTTCGATGGCTTGAAACTGCTCCAGGGCAGGATGTTGCACAGTGGCTACACAGACACTTGCTCCACGCAGGACAGAAGACAATGTGGGCCACTGTGCGTGCCTGGGGTCTACCTATAACTTTAAAAGAAATCCAGACTGCATGTGAAACATGTGTAGTATGTTCTAGGACTTACCCCCAGAGACCTTTTGCATCTACAGTCCAGGTGTTACGGGGGCAGGTACCCCTGACACGCTGGCAGATTGACATCATTGGACCACGACCTCACTCTGATGGACAACAATATGCTGTCACCTGTGTGGACACTGCTACCGGGTTATTGGCAGCTTACCGTGCTCCACATGCGAACCAAAAGGCAGTGTTGGCAGCACTGGCACGCCTATGTGCTGCATATGGACGTCTGCTGGTAGTGGAGAGCGATCAAGGGACTCATTTTACAGGAGCCCAGGTGCAGTAGTGGGCCAAGAACATGGGTGTTGAATGGAAGTTTCACACTCCCTATAATCCCAAAGCTGCAGGGATTATAGAGAGGTATAATGGCCTACTGAAGCAAGGACTAAGAGCCACTGCCCCCACTCAGACGCTGGCTGGGTGGAGCCAACGTCTATGGGAGGTGTTGCAGACATTCAATGAGAGGAGCAGGAGAGGCGGCCTGGCTCCAGTGGAGGCATTGCTACATCGTGCCGCTGCTCCCATCCAATTACAAATAAAGACGTCAGGCGTCTTATTAAAACCGGGACTTGGACAGCAGGGCAACATCCTATTGCCAGCCCCAACTGGAGTGGACCGAGGGCAGACCGTGGACTGGGAATGGCCCTGGACAGTGAAGGCTCCCCACATGCGGTGGGTGACTCTGATAGCCCCTTGGGGTCATGGCCTGGAGGCCAATTTACAGATAAAACCATGGGTGAGTGCGCAGTGGCCGCCACGGGTGCGTGTTACCCACCCTGGAGTGGCAGATCAGCAGGCAATCCTCAAGGGGACATTTGTAATAACTCTGTGGCCTATTATGAGCTCTCCACTCCTGCTGCATGTAGAACCCACTGATGCCTCTTCACTGGCAAAGCGAGTGTGGTATTCACGCCCTGGAAGGCCACTGATACCAGCGACAATATTGTCTTCGGATGCCAAATTAGCATGTATATTGCCCGATGGGAGGGATCTCCCATTGCTGGTACCGGTAACTTCCCTGTCTTTCCGCCCCTAGGAAAATTAAGTTTAGTCATTTTGCGATGTATTTGCTTTTGTGGTCCATGGCTGCACTGTTTATGTTTACTTAAAAAATTGTACATACGTGGACTATATGGCAGAAAACCCTGAGGGGGTGGACTGTAGCGTAAGGTAAAAGGTATCAGGCTTTTCTGCCCTTCTGCCATCAGGATAGATGAGGGAGCCCTGTGATCCTGGGTGCATGCCTGATGGCGGGCACCTGAAGTGGGTACACCTGCGCTAAAAGACTGATAATATAAGAGTGGTGCAGCAGAGTGCGGTGTGGTGGTAGTGCAGTGTTAAGGGTGGAGGAGTGGAGTGTACGAAGGAGTGTTGGAGCGACTACAAACCACGGCAAAGAGCATGTGGCTGCTAAAACCGTTCATAAACCTGCTCGGAATGTGTTGGTTGCCCTACACTGCCCCTGCAATGTTACATATAACAAATCTCATCTTCACAATTTAATTATAATTAGAAATATGTTTCATACATTTTCTTATTTCTTTTTATAAATAATTCCCCCTTGGCAGCAAAGATTGTTGCTATTAATATGCTGTATCACTATTACTCCTGTGTTTTTATGTGTTAGATGATGTGTTTCCTATGTTCTTAAGGAACTTAAACCTCATAGTAACTATGCAAACAAAATATTAGTAAACCAAATGTTAGGTGGTGAGACTGAAGCTCACAGAGGCTCAGATATTTAGTCAAGGTCATTCAACTGAAAAGCCACAGTTTGGGCTAATTATCTAGCAGATTTCAGATCTCTGCTCATAACCATTCTGTTATAGTCTGGTATAGGGCTAATAGTTGTACTAAATATAAAGTTACTGGAATGACAATCAGTTTTCTTTTCTAATTCCAGCAGTACCCTTACTCTCCTTAATTCTTTTCATGAGGTGCTGAGGCACCTGATCCTATCCATTGTATATTAACCTACTCTGTCAGGGTACGAAGACCCAATCACGGTGGGTTCAACTTTCCCTCTTTCATTGGATGAACACTCACAAGTTTCCAGTGACTGGACTTGTGATGGCATATAATCAACTTGATAAATCAAATTTCTGTCATTGAAACACAGAGAGGGATGGAAATCTTTGCTCACATCATCAATCTGTAAGGCCCAGCTGTTCACCTCCTGAAGCCCAATGTTGCTGTTGTTGTGGCTGTTGTTGTTGTTTTTTTAAGATTTATTTATATATTTTTTTATTTATTTATACAAGCACTGGGTACAGTCAGAAGCGCGGGAGGGTGAAAGAATTAACCAGAGCCAGAGCGGGGAGCAGAGCAGGCAGACTGACGAAGTACACTGCTGAGGGGAGCAGCTGGCGGCAGGAGAGGTCTGCACGCCATGTGGGACCCTCCTCTGGTGGCAGGGAGCAGCCGGGGATCGAACCGGCACTGCCGAGTCTGCGGGCAGCTTTGCAACCCAGCGCTCAACCACTGAGCCACCGGGGAGGCCCTGTTATTGTTGTTTTTATTCCATTTTAATTTCCTTACTGAGTTTCAAAAGTTTGTAGAAGAAAATAATCGCATCTTAAGGTTGCTATTATAAGTCATCCACAGTAGAATGTAATACTATTTTGTTATAGAATATAGGAGTAATGTTTTTAGAAACAATTTTTTTGTTCACGTGAAGGTCTCAAATACTAATTTATTCCATTGCTTGAATTTGGTTTCTATGTGGAGCTAGAAAATTAAAATGTGTATAGCAGCACACATACAGTGACTTTATTTAGTAGTGTCACCAAGATATAAGGCCCAGATGTTCACTCTGTGTCTCAATATTTATTTTTGTCAATTTTATTTCCCTTACTGAATTTAAAATATTTATTGTAGAATATAATTTCATTGTAAAGGCTGCTTTAAGTCATTCACAATTTGGGGTCTCCCTGGTGGTGCAGGGGTTAAAGTCTCAGTGCTACCAAGCTATTGCAGCCACTGCAGTATGAGTTTGATCCCAGGCCAGGGAGCTAATCCACCTGGTGCAGCAGACCTCTCCTCTTACCCACTGCTCCCTTCAGCAGTGTATTTCAGTAATGCAGGGTAAGGTAAAAGTATCAGGCTTTTCTGCCCTCCCACCATTAGGATAGATGATGGAAACTGTGGTCCTGAATGCATGCCTGTTGGCAGGCACCTGGAATAGGGTGTGGGCATATGTAGATGGGATTCACCTGGCTAAGACTGGGCTTTTAAGGGCGGTGTCACAGGGACGCCAGTAGAAGCAGAAGAAGCAGGAACAGAAGAAACAGAAGCAGAGAAGCAGAGACCACCAGAAAATGCTGGAGAGCCCAGAAGAAGTTAAGACTTGCTGGGGACTGGGAGGCCTGCCAGCCTCCAAGACCCCCAGGACCCCTGCCTGCTGTGTACTCAGTAAATCCCAATAAACGCCTGTAAAAGCTACCTTGGACTCCAGGATTCTCTCCTCCTTTATCCCGTTTGCTGGATCAGATAACCTACCCTGTGCCCATTCCTGTCCCCTACAAGCAGATCTGCCTCTTCTGCTCACCACTCTGTCTCTGGCTTACACCCTAGTTCTTCTGTGCCTAAATAAAACAAATCTTAAAAAAAAAAAAAAAAAAAGGTGGAATGGCAGGAATGGCACGGAGCAGGTTTTCTGATCCATTAGACTGGGGTAAAGGAGAAGAGAGTCCTGGAGACCTTGGTGGCTTTTTAGGCTTTTATTGGGATTTACCAGGCACAGAGCAGGCAGGGGTGCAGGAGCAGGCATCCCAGCCCCCAGCAAGTCTTCACTCTATCTTGGCTCTCTGGCATTCTCTGGTGGTCTCTGCTTCTCTCATGGTTCTGCTTCTCTCTCAGTTTTTCTGTATCCCTGTGATGCCATTCTTAAAAGCACAGTCTTAGGGCCTCCCAGGTGGTGCAGTGGTTGAGCACCATGCTGTGAAGCTGTCCACAGCCTCTGCAGCACCAGCTTGATTCCCTGCCAGCCAGGGAGAACCCCACATGGCACAGCAGACCTCTCCTGCCTTGCCCGCTGCTCCCCTCAGCAGTGTCTTCGCTCCGTCTGCCTGTTCTGCTCCCCGCTCTAGCTCTGTTGAATTCTTTCACCCTCCAGTGCTTTTGACCTGTACCCCAGTTCTTGTATAAAATAAATAAATCTTAGAAAAAAAAAAAAAGCACAGTCTTAGACCTGGTTAATCCCATCTACATAGGCCCACACCCTATTCCAGGTGCCCGCCATCAGGCATGCATTCAGGACCACAGAGTTCCATCATCTATCCTAATGGTGGGAGGGCAGAAAAGCCTGATAATTTTACCTTACCCTACAAAGGTCATTCACAATTTATAATGAACTGTGCCAATACAGATACTATTCAAGTAATTTACAATTATTAACTCATGCAATCTTCATAACAATGGATGAGTTGAGAGCTGTGATTACCCTTTCTTTATAACTGAAGGTCTCAATAAAGGCAGATTATACTTATTTACAGACATCTGGCTAGCTGTGGTAGTATCAGTATTTTAAGCCAGGTAGTCTGTTTCTTTATGACTGCTATTTATCTAAAATTTGGCCTATTTGGAAGACATGGGGATGTAATCGTCCCTATTGATGATCCAATTTTGGTACTTATTAGCCGTGTGACCTTGTCAAGTTATTTCAAGTATCTGTATCTCAGTTCCCTCACTTATAAAATGAACATAATAATGAAAATAGTATAAGGCTTTTGAGAGACAATTAAGGTAATGAATGTGAGAAGTTTTAAAGAACTGAAAGAGTAGGGATAGACTGATGTCAGCAGTTAATAATTACAGAAACTATCTGTGAATTTCTAAGTTTTTTTAGAGAAAATTGGAAATCATTTGTAATTTTTTTTTCACTTTATTGTTCTCCTCCAAGTCATTTGTAGGGTAAATGATTGTCAGGCTTTTCTGCCCTCCTGCCATTAGGATTGATGATGGATCCCTGTGGTCTTGAATGCATGCCTGATGGTGGACACCTGGAGTGGGGTATGGGCAGACATAGGCAGTTTCACCTGGGCTGAGATTGGGCTTATAAGGGCGGCATCACCAAATGGAATCAACTATAAGAAGAATCAGCAAGAGAATAAGAACACAAGAGAATGCCAGAAAGAGTGAAGAGCCCAGAAAGAGTGAAGATTTGCCAAGGGCTGGAAGGTCTGCCAGCCTCCTGGGCCAGGGCCCCTGCCTGCCGTGTACCTGGTAAAATCCCAATAAAAGCCTGAAGAGCCATGAGGACTCTCCTTTACCCCTCTGCTTGGATCATAGAGAATCAGCTCTGTGCCTTCCTGGCACTGCATCATCCTTGCATCATTGTGCACATTATATCCTCAGAGTTTCTCTGACAATTATAACTGGCTAAGTCCTTCAAGTTAATAACACTTTTACTTCCCTATTTTAGCAACTTATTTACTTTAGATTAATTATCTGGGTCTTGTTTTTAATTAGGCTATGAGTTTTAAGAGAGAAGGGCTTAAATCATAGTCACTAGTTATTCCTAGTATATGGAAAAGGACCTACGCAATTAGATCTTTTATAAATGTGTGTTGAGTGAACAAATGTGAAATATTTATCTTTTAAATTATGTAATCCAAGTTCCTAGAATAATTTTAAAATTATTAAAGTAGCTTTTTTGGGAACATGTACATTATGTTTCAAGATTCGTGACTGAATAAGTTGAATCTCAACTCTGCATCTAGTCTTTATGTTTTTATTTTTTTTAAAAAAAGATATATTTACTTATGCATATAAGAGCTGGGGTACAGGCTAGAGTTGCTAGTGGGTGAGAGGATTCACCAGAGACAGAGCAGGGAACAGAACAGGCAGACAGACTGAAATACACTGCTGAGGGGACCAGCAGGTGAGTCAGGAGATGTTTGCTGCATCATGTGGGTAGCTCCCTGGCGGGGGATTGAACTCATGCTGCAGAGGCTGCGGGCAGCTCCATAGGTTGTGTCTTAACCCCTTGCGCCACCAGGGAGGTCCTCTTTCTGTTTTTATTTAATGGGACATTCTCAATATTCTTTGAATGAAAAATGAATTGCATATAGAGAAAAGACTGAAGCTTGTATGAAAAGTAGTTATGGAGTTGTTCATCACAGAGGAGATAATAGTAGATGTTAGGAGAAAAAAAGACAAGTGATTCTTCATTCAGACAAAGCATGTAATAGAAATAATTATTTACCCATAAATCATGAAATACATTTTGAGATTTAAAATTGGGAGAGAAGAATATGTAATGGAAAGGAAAACAGAATCTCATCCTTTTTTATAAAGATTTAATTAATCAATTTATTTATTTATTTATTTATTGTGGGACCCTCACCGGTGGCCAGGGAACGAACGGGTGTTGCAAAGGCTGCGGGTAGCCTTGCAGCCCAGCGCTCAACCGCTGTGCCACGAGGGGAAGCCCTATTTATTTATTTATACAAGCACTGGGTACAGTCAGAAGTGCGGGAGGGTGAGAGAATTCACCAGAGCCAGAGTGGGGAACAGAACAGGCAGACTGAGGAAATACACTGCTGAGGGGAGCAGCGGGCATGGCAGGAGAGGTCTGCGTGCCATGTGGGACCCTCACTGGCGGCCGGGGATTGAACTGTTGCTGCAGAGGCTGAGGGCAGCTTCGCAGCCCAGTGCTCAACTGCTGTGCCACCAGGGGAGGCCCACTCATCCCTTTTTTTACTTGGTGGGATAAAATGGAAAAGCATTATAGCAGTGGGGTGGGAATACTGTAAAGTGATAGAAAATAAATGATCTTTCTTAGTCAAGAATGAAGGTGTCAATGCAAGTGAGGCATACTAGCCCAGAGGTAAACCCTCCAGCAGTTATTGGATCCTAGAGGAGGAAAAGAATCAAATATTCAAACAGAAAGATCAAATACACAACCCGGACTCCCTGGTGGCACAAGGGGTTAAGATGCAACCTATGAAGCTATCCACAGCATTGGCAGCATGAGTTCGATCCCTGGCCAGCCAGGGAGCTATCCACATGGCGCAGCGACCTCTCCTGACTTGCCCACTGCTCCCCTCAGCAGTGTATTTCATCAGTCTGCCTGTCTGCTCCCCACTCTGCCTCTGGTGAATCCTCTCAGCCCCCACACCTCTGGCCTGCACCCCAGTTATTTTATGCATAAACACACCTTTAAAAAATGCACATTGATTCAATGGTGGTTCATGAAACCCATTTTATAAACTCCTGGATGCACAACCAACCTCCTGTTTAGGTGTGACCTTGTGAATGAATTGTGGCCAATGAAACCTAGGAAGGCCTCTTCCAGGTTTCACCTGTCTCTTCCTCTTGTAGTGTTCTTCAAACACCCTCTTTCCTATCTCCCTGGAATATGCAGATGACCTATCAAAGAACTAGAGGATAGTAGAGACAATAAATTTTATTGTCTCTATATGAAAGGTCACTCAACAATCATTAACATCCAAATTTGACTTTGTGTGATAAAGAAATCATTCTTATTCAGTAATACCATGAAGGCTTGTGGGTTTGTTTGGTATACATCCCATGTCTTAGTTTGTGTTATTATAACCAGGTCCCATAAACTAGATGAATTATAAACAGAAATTTATTTCTCATAAATCTCAGGGTCTGTAAGTTTGAATTTAGGTTGTCAATATGGTGAAAATCTGATGAGAGGCATCTTTCATGTGGCAAACTGCTGGCTTCTGATTATATCCTCACAACTCAGAAAAGGGGAGAAAGTATTCTTGTGACTTACAAGGATATTAATCCACTTTACAAAGGGTCCATATCTAATCCTAATTAAAATCAAAAACTCCACTTTCTAATACCATCCATTGGGTCAAAAGATTGTGGTTTTACTCTACGATATAAAGAAAAATGTAGCTTGATGATGGCTTATTGGGGCTGAGGGATGCTGCCTAACTAAGCCCACAGTCTATGGGTGGTCCCCTTCTCCTAGCCCCAGCATGTGCAGGCTGTGGGCTGGTGCAGGCAGTTGTGAAAATGGCAGCAATAAGTGTGAGTAGCCCTGCTGGGCTCTGGGTTGACTAGCTCAGGCCAGCTCCAAAGGCAGTGACAGTGTCCTAGAAGTGGCATTTGCAACAAACTTCCAGATCTCTGAAGACCTCAAGTCTCCATAGGCCTGCAAACTGCCATAGACCTTGAAACCTCAGTTTACCCTCTAGACTTCAGTAGACCTTTGCAGAGACCCAGCACCTGCACTTACTTCTGGTATTACCTCTGTCATCACATGCAAGGAGCACTGTCAGTCTCAGACTGGTCTCTTAAAGAGCTGCTGGCTATTGGTTCATATGAATAGCTCACAAAGAGTTATAATACTGGTTGTCTGAACTACCTCCTATTGACTAGTGCTGACCAGCACTATTAACTGGTGACTGCCCTCTGTCTGGTCACCTTTGAGAACTGCCCACACTACTGATTGTTCAGCATGATTTCCCCATGCTGTTGAGTCCAGCACTCTTTGGCTCAGTGTCCAATGCTATCAGTCAGACTTCTGACTATTGCTGTGGGCAGCTATGGTGTCATCTCAATAGTCTCACCTCTGAGCACCTCTAATTGCCAACATACATTGGATCCTATTACGCTTATTAGTGTGCCGTAAGCTCCAAGGCCACATAGATGGGGCAGTGCCATATTGCATGAGTAGCCTTTGCTTGGGACTATAGGACACTATGGACACGATCTTGGAAGAGACAGGTGGCCACATGTGGCTTTAAACACTCTTATATTCCCAAATCTCATGTATGTTAAATAAACCCCCATTGCACTTGCACTCTGAGTATTAGTGGTCTTGCAGTTACTAAGGCATGGGGAAGATTCACAGAAGTGACCTGTCTCCCACTTTAGCACTATCCTTAGAACTGTTTTAATGGTGTTTTATTTTTAATAAATCCTAAAATAGTATATTATAATGGCCACATAAAAGAAGTTTAGCACATTTAACAGATTTAACAAATTGTGTTTAATACATTTAACAAAAATTATCTTTCTTGGTACAGTTTGTTGTTTTCTGTGAAGAGACAGTGAAAAAGATAAGAACTTAAATGACTGACTCATGTTTGAGGCTCTTCTTAAGGATGGTGGTATATCACATTTTAAAATATTTTCCAATGAGATTATGAGAATTCAATACTAATTTTGGATTTCAGTTCTACTTTTTTTTTTATTTAGAAGATGGAAATTAATAAGATCGAACTTACTACTTAGATAAAAGGGAGATTAATTACTAAAGTAACAATTTGTAATGATTGATGACAGATATTTCTTCTTATCCAGTAAATTTTGCCTATCAGTCTTTTTTTTTTAAGGTATATATATTTATTTATACAGCACTGGGTACAGTCAGAAGCGCAGGAAGGTGAGAGAATTCACCAGAGCCAGAGTGGGGAACAGAACAGGCAGACCGACAAAACACACTGCAGAGGGGAGAAGCAGGCGCGGCAGGAGAGATCTGCCCGCCATGTGGGACCCTCGCCTGCGGCCAGGGATTGAACGGTGCTGCAAAGGCTGCAAGCAGCTTCCCAGCCCAGTGCTCAACCACTGCACCACCAGGGGAGGCCCACCTATTAGTCTTTTTAAGTTGGATAGATATGTAATTTAGATACATAGTAAAGATGCATAATATATTTTGTGAGTAGTTCAATCTAGGGTTCAATACAATAAAAGTTTCTTCTAGCATTGTAAAATGTAACAATTTTAATAAATTAAAAAAAAAACACCTAAATATCTTTTATCTTGAGGAAAGTGATATATCACCACATATAAACAAACATTGGAAATAGATTCTATTTCACACATATTCCCTTGGAAATAATTCAAGCTCTACTACAAGTTTTTACTGAAGTCACTTTAGTGATTTAAAAAAACATATTAATACCCCTAAACTTAAGTGTGAAGAAAGACAGAAGCAGATACTGAATTCCAATGTTTTCCTATTGCAAAAATATAAGCTGTTATGCCACTTAATTTTTTAAAATTATAGTTTCAATCATTTATACTAGACTATGATGAGTTAAATTTCATTACTTTAATAAATCAAATAATTTCAAAATTTCTCAATTTTAAATATGATGAGGAGCCAAATAAACAAGAACTTTTTCTCTACATATTGTGAAAATTGTAAATGGATTCTGAAAATAAAACATTCTAGGCAAATCACTATAAAAAATTACAAAACACTCATATATATGCATGGATACAGTAAATTTGTTTAAATAGCATGACTTATCTAAACTATTGATAATATTCATTAAATGGATAAATGCATAAAATGTAGAATTCCATTTTTTCTTTGGTGTTTATTGCTAATGAGTGGTCATATTTTCCCACAATTTGTTCTAACGGATAAACACTCCTAAGTCTGGAGCCTCACTAGAAGAACATTATCATTTATTCATAAAGATCTTCTAAGAACCTATGATGAATTTTTGGAAAATGTTATTCTTTAGCAAACAGCAATTTCCTCAACAGTGAATTCAAACGATAAAAAATTAGATGAAAGTTGTCTATTATGAATAAATACATATGAAGATTAATAGTCTATGTTAAATTGTAAGGGAAATAGGTAAGATTATTGAAGCTTACAATGAAAACAGGAGTGACAGTATAACAAAATATTTTTGTTTATATGGTATGCACGCATCCTCTCAATACTTTAAATATGCAATTATTTAATGATTTTTAAATGAGAAAGGTGTTTAGAATGTTAAAATTGATGTCTACAAATATTTTTTATGCCTTCAAATTCAGTGTTTCAACCCCCTTTATTTTTTCCCCCAATGGAAATTTATCATATTGGATATAAGTCTTCCAAACACTTGTACTTTGTTCCCATTCTTAGAGCTAAGTTCTTGTGTGGGAGTGGACCTTAAATTTATTTTTTTTTTAATTTTATCTATATATTTGTTTATTTACTCTTATAATGTTTGCTTTCTTTTCTCAGGTGTAGTTCCATAGAATTCCCACCACCAATTCACCCGTGCACCATCACCACAGTCTCTTGTGCTCCTCCCACCCTCATTTTGATCCTTTTCCCTCCCCTGCACTGCAGAATGTCTCTGAGTTATAGTTGTCTGTTTATTTTTTTTATTGTTTTGTTTTGTTGTGTTTAAGGTTCACCCCACCACCATCCTTAATATCCCCTGTCCATTTTGCTCACAACACCCTCTTACTTCAGAACACTCACGTTATTCATTGATGTCCACTGTTTTTTGAAAGCATTTTATGTTATCAAATTTTCTACTGTGTAAATGTCCAGTAGTTGCTTTTAAATTGTGATGTATTTTGCTGCACATAATTAACTTGTTACCTCCATTTTATTGAAAATAGCGGCATTCATCCTTTCTTGTGAGTATATAATATTCCACTGTATGTACATAGCACATCTTGATCTAATTGTTCATCAGAGGACATTTAGGCTACTTCCATGCACTAGCTATTATAAATAATGCTGCCATGTTATGAACATTGTGGAACATATCATGATCCACTTTAAAGGACCCGCCCAATTTTGAAAAGCTCTCTCTTTCCCTCTCTACTGTAGCATCTACGATGGTGTTTGCCAGCACATAATACCTTTCAAGTCATAGAAAATATGACAAACATCTTAAGTAATTACTTTCTAATTATTCATATTTCAATTTGAATGCCTATACAACTAATAGGACAGGGAAGAAGTGGAAGAGTAATTTTAAATGTATGAATATATGGGGGGCCTCCCCAGTGGCTCAGCGGGTTGAGCTCAGCACTATGAAGCTGTCCGCAGCCTCTGCAGCATGGGTTCAATTCCTGGCTGACCAGGGAGATACTCACATAGTGCGGCAGATCTCTCCTGTCTCACCCACTGCTCCCATCAGCAGTGTTTTCTGTCAGTCTGCCTGTTCTGCTTCTCGCTCTGTCTCTCGTGAATTCTCTCACCCTCCCACACCTGTGGCCTCTACCCCAGTTCTTGTTTTGAAAAAAAAAATAAATATATGGGGAATAATAATCCATTTTTAAGTATGTCCTTCAGGACAACATTTTCAAAGTTGTTGCTAAAATTTACTGAGTATTAAGCAATATCCCAAACTTTAAATTATGTTTTTAAAGTTTGATATTGAGATAAATATGAAACTATGAATATCAACCACCCAGATTTTTAAATAATGTCACATTTAAATAATCTGTCTCTACCAAATCATCTGTTCAATTAATATATATATATATATATATATATTTAGAAGTCTCTTCTTCAGAGGAGTATCAACATAGAACATCAATTGTTATGACAGTTCCTTTTCCAAAACTGGTTTTCCATGAACATGAGAAAAAGTGGTTAGGGAATAGTTAATTTTGTTTCATATTTCTCTACAAAAATAAACTTTTCAGGGGCCTCCCCGGTGGTGCAGCAGTTGAGTGCTGGGTTGCTAAGGTGCCCGCAGCCTCTGCAGCGCCAGTTCGATCCCCGGCTGCAACCCAGCCACTGGAGGAGGGTCCCACATGGCGCGCAGACCACTCCTGATTCCGCTGCTCCCCTCAGCAGTGTACTTCAGTCCTTCTGCCTGCTCTGCTCCCCGCTCTGGCTCTGGTGAATTCTCTCACCCTCCCGCACTTCTGACTGTACCCAGTGCTTGTATAAATAAATAAATAAATAGATAAATAGATAAATAAATAAATAAATCTTTAAATAAAATAAACTTTTCAAAACACCTAAGTACCTCTATGTCTCAAATTCAGAGAGAAACTGGATGTATTCATATGACAAAAATATTTTAAAAATAAACCTTTTTCTGCAAAAATGTAAACATCACTTACTGTCCAAATAGTCACAGTTTCTCAAACTATCTCTGCACCCTGAGGAGAGCTGTTTTTGTGTGTGTGTGTGTTTTTTTATTTTTATTTTATTGAACTTATTTATTTTCTTACATCTAATTTTCTGTAAGTTGTTGATTTCTCCCTCAGGTGTAGCCCCTTTAGATATTTTAATTCCTGGATGAAATGAATAAGTTCTACTCTTGCCATCATTCTGCTGTGAGAAAAACAACATTGATTAAGAATTTAAAAGGCATCTGTATTGTTAGAAACTATGATGGGTGTGTGTGTGTGTGTGTGTGTGTGTGTGTGTGTGTGTGTGTGTGTGTAGCTAATACATATTTCTTCCCTGAGAGCAAGTTCTGACTTAGGTATCTTATCACATATATTATGTGCAAAACCTTATCCATACCATAGCAGTCCAGAATATATCATTCCCTATATTGTTTCAGGCTTTGGGAAACAATAACATCTGCTGATTAAAGAATCACATTCAAAGTAAACCTACCAAGTTACTCAGCTTTCTGATTTCCTAAAGATTGGTAAAAAAAGGTGTCTATGAGAGGACTTAAGCCTTTCAAATCAAGAGAATGCCTCACCCACTTAAACAAAGTCCTTGATATTCTGATATACATAATCAGTCTCAACTGAAATTAATATTTTGTGTTTGTGCGAATATTTTGCAAGTTCTGAAAATGTTCAGTTTTTAGGGAGGGTCACTAAAAGTAGGTCATTCTTTCAGACTGCATTATGACTGAGATCTAATTTTTCTGTTCAAATGCACACACCATTACATTAAAACTATATTTAAAATCTTGTTTTTTTTAAAAACTCAAAACTTATCTACCATTTTCTAGAATTTTCCTTAAAAGTTCCAGCAAGTAAAAAAGTAATATACTTTCTATGGAAGTGTTCACAATAAAATAGAAAGAATTGAAGAACTATGGGAAAATCATAATAGTGTTTTTTGGTTGCTTTCTAAGAGCTGTTTAATGATTATTTACGTGGTGTGTAGCTTAAATGGATAAATCAAGGGCCAATTTTCAGAAATCAATGGTAAGTGTTTCAAAATCATCTCCTATGAGTTGCTCATCTTTCTACTTTATATTCAGTCATTAAGAACTGATACTGGGCCTCCCCGGTGGTGCAGCAGTTGAGTGCTGTGTTGTGAAGCTGCCTGCAGCCTCTAAAACGCAGGTTCAATCACCAGCTGCTCCCCGGCCACCAGAGGAGGGTACCACATGGTGTGCAGACCTCTCCTGCCACCTGCTGCTCCCTCAGCAGTGTACTTCGGTCCTTCTGCCTGCTCTGCTCCCCGCTCTGGCTCTGGTGAATTCTCTCACCCTCCCATGCTTCTGACTGTACCCAGTGCTTGCATAAATAAAAATAAATAAATAAATAAATAAATAAATAAATCTTAAAAAAAAAAGAACTTCTGATACTCTGTGAAGTTAAAAGAATTTCTATCCTGTAGACAACTAATCACATTTGTTACCATAGAAGAAAATCCCATTATGCAGAACCCTCCCCCCCATAATTCATTGATTAATCTTTTTGCATACAGGTGAGGACAGTAACCTCATGTATTTCTGTAATGTAGATAGGTATGCAGATATAATCTTGAAGTTAGGAATATTATATCATGATTTTTAAACATTGGGTATTCAAATATGTGTGTGTGTGTGTGTGTGTGAAAGTGTGTGTCTGTGTGTGTGTACACCAGGTACATTTATTACAGGGAAAATATGAAAGACATTCACAGAAAACAGGCTTTACTCTTTTTAATTTCCTCAAGACCTGTGGACATATTGTTTGAGGGTCTATAATATTTTTTTCTTACATCCAGAGAAGACCAAGAAACAGTCATGTACCTGGTATATTCTTCACCTTTCTTTTTAAGATTTATTTATTTTTGTAGAAGAGCTGGGGTACAGGCCAGAGGCACAGGAGGTTGAGAGGATTCACCAGAGACAGAGCAGGGAGCAAACAGGCAGAAGGACCGAAGACACTGCTGAGGGGAGCAGTGGGCAAGGCAGGAGAGGTCTGCTGAACCATGTGAATTTCTCTTTGGCCAGCAGGGAATCGAACGCGTCCTGCAGAGGCTGCGGACAGCCTCAACCCCACAACTGGTACATTCTAAACCCCTTAGACCTCTTGCAATTTCCCACTATGAAATTAACATTTGTAACTTCTCTTTTTTTAATCAATATCATATTTTCACTTTATTCCAGCGTATATTTTTTACTTCTTCTAGAAATGCTTTTTTTTTGGTAAGGTACTATTGATGCTTCATGATCCAGTTCTTTTTTTCATTTTTCACCTTCTTGGAAAACATTTCTAGCTTATTGCTAGATTCTTACTTCATTTAATATTAATCACAACATTATGTTCTCCTTATGTGTTGTATTTTTTTTTCCCACATAAGGGGTGAACCCCTTGAGGTGAGTAATTTTCCACAGTATCAGAATCATGCAGGCTTTTCAGGTTCATTTAGTTGAATGGAATTAATTAATATTTGCCTATTTCAATAACTTCCTTTATCCCCTTGTCCTGGAATGGTCCCATAGAGATACTGTCATTGTTATCTCAGCACAATGTGGGATGTTGGGATGCACAGACTGAAAAGTTTGTTCTAACTATAAGTTCCATGATCTTACTATTTGCCTAAGGCTGGGAGCACACCACTAAATTTGAATTGTTTCTTATCCCTGTACCTTCTTTAGTTGTGGGTAATAGGAGGTGCCTTTGATCTTATCGTCAGCTTTTGGAAATGATCTCTGAAAGTTGTCTCCAGAAATGCTATCTCTTTCTTGGTCTACTTCAAGAAAGTTTCCTTTTGATCCTTTCTCCTCCATACTTCATGGATGATAAAACTGTGTCTCTGAGAAATTTAATAATTTACCCAAGGTAACACAACTAGAAAATAACGGAATTTGGAGCAAACCCAGACATTTTGATGGCGTTTAGCCACAACGCTAAACTGCCAGTCCTCCCTATTCTCCAACACACATAGCTGTGATGATTTTGTATTATCAATATTATAAAGCATGAAATACAAAATGCTATAGCGAATTGGAAATTTGTACATGAGAATATCTTTATTGAATCTTATAGCAAACACTCTGCGGAGACCTCTTACTTAGCTTAACCAGAAAACGAACTTTTATAATGCACACCTTTTTATTTTTGCTTTAACAAGGAACATGGGTTTCTTTTACACTATTCATAAATTTTATACCTTCAATATTTATTTCAGCCTTTAAATCTGAAATATGGATAGCTGAGGTTACATAAATAACTCCAGCAACAAAAATACAAGACTTTCTACATCCCATTGACTGAAATTTGTTCTATGAGACTTTAATTACATATTTTTCCCAAGGTCCAAAATAATAAAAGGTCAGCAATAACTCTGAGGTTCAATCAAATTTGACACTTCAAATCATTGACATTTATAAAGAGAATAGTGTACAATGAGTGCCTTTGCTCCTGCTCACTCACAACTATATTCACTTGAGCTGTCCTGTAAACCAAGACATCCCATATATCTCTAGTGAGCAAAACTTACTCTCAGATATTTGTCTCTACATCCTTTGATATTTGAAATGGACAAATATATCTAAGACTATGGCTGATATCAACCTGTAGGTATAACATGGCTATAGAATATACTTTTTTTAATTGAGGATGGGTCGGCTTCAACACTGTATATAATATAGGGGAATAAAGTCACACATCCTCAGGTGTATGTCACCACAACATAGCCAACATGAAAACACCCATAATATTTCACAACGGAAGACTGGATTCCTTCCTCCCCTTTGGGACATTCCCCCCCAATCCTGTTAACCTCAATTCTACAGTCAGATTTTTGGGGTTTGTTTTGGTTTAATTTTGTCAGTTCCTTTAATTTTTTTTTCATATTCCAAACATAAGTCATTTTTTTGACTTATTGCACTTAGTATAATCTTCTACAGTTCCATCACAAACAGCAAGAGCTCAACATTTTGATGTGTCAGTAGTATTCTGTCATGAGCCACAACTTCTTAGTCAACTCATATGTCATTGGACACATAAGTTGTTTCTGTAACTTGATTTTGGAAATAGTGCTATATAGAAGATAGGAATTCATCTATCCCTTTAAATTGATGTATTTTGATTCTTTTTTAAAATATTTATTTATTTATTTATTTATACAAGCACTGGGTACAGTCAGAAGTGCGGGAGGGTGAGAGAATTCACCAGAGCCAGAGCGGGGAGCAGAGCAGGCAGAAGGACCGAAGTACACTGCTGAGGGGCGCAGCGGGCGGCAGGAGAGGTCTGCGCGCCATGTGGGACTCTCCTCCAGTGGCCGGGGAGCAGCCGGGGATCGAACCGGTGCTGCAGAGGCTGTGGGCAGCTTCGCCACCCGGCACTCAACCACTGTGCTACCAGAGAGGCCCTGTATTTTGATTCTTTAGGGAGATACCTAGGAGTGGAATTTCTGGGTCATATGATAATCCACTTTTAATATTTTGAGAAACTTTCATGATTTAAATAAAGACAAGACCAGTCAACTTTCCCAATAGTGTACAAGGATTATTTTTCTCCATACCCTCACCAACAATTTCCATCTTGTGTTTTTTTTTTTTTTTTTTGATATGGGCCATTACTATGGGCAGAAGGTGGTATCTCATTGTGATTTTGATTTCCCTGATTTAAGTGATGAACATTTTTCTTGCACTTATTGACCTTCTGTATTCTTTAGAGAAGTGTCTCTTTAGCTCTTCTGATCATATTTTGATTGGCTTATTTGTTTCCTTTTGTTAGTTGTATTAGTTCTTTGTCAATCTTGGCTATTATTCTCTGCTTTGATGTATGATGTTCTCCTGTTCAATCCAATATTTTTATTTTAATTATCATTACATTTATGTATAAAGCTCTTTAGTTTGATGTCATCCTATTTCTTTATTTTTGCTTTTGTGTCCCTTTCTGTTGGATGTGAGTCCCCAGACACCATTGATGTCAGAGTTATGGAGGGCTTTGCATGTCTGCTCTGAAGTTTTATGGTTTCTGGTCTTATATCCAAGTTTATTTTTTACCCATTTTGAGTTAATTTTGGTATATGGTATAAGATGGTGTTGTAAGGGCCTCCCTGGTGGCGCAATATGTTGAGCACAGCACTGAGGCTATCTGTAGCCACTGCAGTACAAGTTTGGTCCCTGGCCAGGGAACTACCCATCCACATGGTGCAGCAGACCTCTCCTGACCTGCCCGCTGCTCCCCTCAGCAGTGTATTTCAGTCAGTCTGCCTGTTCTGTTCCCTGCTCTGATTCTGGTGAATCCTCCCACCCCCACAACTCTGGCCTGTACCCCAGCTCTTGTATGCATGAATAAATAAATCTAAAAAAAAAAATCTCAGTATGAGATTGTTTCACAACTATGGTTTCAAGTTAACAAAAAGAAAAATGAAAACCCCCCTTTAAAATTAGATCAATAGATGTCAAGGAAACATTTGATAATGTTAGCATCCATTTAGGATCAAAGCACTTGAACAACAGAGGATAAAAGGAACATATCTTAACATAAAAGAAGTCATATATGACAAACACAGATTAACATCACTATCAATGGTGAAAAACTAAAAGTCTTTCCATTATGATCTGGAATAAGACATGGATATCGCTCTCACTACTGTTTTTCAATACAATACTGGAAGTCCTTGCTAGATCAATTAGGCAAGAGAAAGACATAAAGGAAATCCAAACTGGGAAAAAAGAAGTAAAATTATTATTTTCAGATGAAATGATAATATATACAAAGACCTCTAAAAAATCCATGGAAGGGCCTCCCTGGTGGCACAAGGGGTTAAGACACAACCTATGAAGCTAGACACACCCAATGAAGCTGGAGTTTGATCCCCACCCAGGGTGCTACCCACATGATGCAGCAGACATCTCCTGTCTCACCAGCTGCTCCCCTCAGCAGTGTATTTCAGTCGATCTGCCTGTTCTGTTCCCCACTCTGTCTCTAGTGAATCCTCTCGCCTTCTGGCCTGTACCCAGTTCTTGTATGCATAAATAAATAAATCTTAAAAAATACCCATGGAAAAACTATTTAAAATAATAAACCAGTTTAGTAAAGTAACAGGTTACAAAATCAAAACACAAAAATTAGTAGCAGCCTTATATGCAAACAACCAGTCTGTAGTGGAAGAAATTAAGAAAATCATTTCATTTACAGATATATAAAAAAATAAAATACCTGAGGATAAATATAACAAAGGAAGTAGGAGAACTTTATAAAGAAAATTACAAAACATTAAAAGAAATAAAAGACACAAAGAAACAAAAAGACATGCCTCACTCTTGGATCACAAGAATTAACATTACTAAAATGGCCATCCTAGCAATTTACAGATTCACTTCAATTCCAATATAAATCTCAATGGCATTCTTCAAAGAAACAAAACAGAAATTCATATGAAATAACAAAAGCCGTGAATAGTCAAAACTTTCCTTACTGAAGTGGAAGACTGGTGGCATTACACACCAACACTTCAACCTATACTACAAAGTCATAATAATAAAAAGAGCATGGTATTGGAACAAAAACAGATGCACAGAACAATGGATTCAAATTGAAAGCACAGAACTAAAACCACAAATATATGATCAACAAATCCATGACAAAAGAGAAAATCTACACTGGAATAAAGAAATCCTCTTCTAGAGATGGTACTGGGAAAATTGGACTGTCACATGCAAAACAATGAACTAGACTAGTGCCTCACACCAAACACATATGAGACTTGAATGTAAGACCTGAAACCATAATATATATATAGAAGAAAACACAGGTAAAACACTCCATGACATTAACTTCAGAAACATCTTTGAGGGCACATCTCCAGAAGCAAGGAAAAGAAAAGAGAAGATAAACTTGGACTACACCAAACTAAAAAGCTTCTGTACAGTAATCAAAGTGAAGATACAACAAAATGAATGGTAGAAAATATTTACACACTATAATCTCATGAGGGACTGATATCAATGATCTACAAAGAGCATACATAATTCAACAAAAACAAAGCAACAATCCAATCAAAATGGACAGAAGTGCTTAAATGACACTTCTCCTAAGAAGAAATACCAATGGCCAACACGATATGGAAAAAAAAAAAAAAAGTTCAACATCATTTACTATCAGGGATATGGAAATCAAAACCCCAATTAGATAACACCACACACCTGTGAGAATGAGCCACGCTATAATACTAGAAATAACAAATGTTGACTAGGATGTGATGAAAAAGGAATTCTCGTACACTGCTGGTGGGATTGTAAACTGCTCCAATCACTATGAAGAACTGTGTGGAGTTTCCTCTAAACATTAAACACAGATCTACCTTATTATCCAGTGACTCCACTCCTAGGAATCTACCCAAAAAACATAAAAACACTAATTCCAGGGGCCTCCCTGGTGGCACAAAGGGTTATACACCGCACTATGAAGAAATCCACAGCCTCTGCAGCACCAGTTCTATCCCCGGCCGGCCAGGGAGCAACCTGCATGGCACAGCAAAACTCTCCTGTCTCACCTGCTGCTCCCCTCAGCAGTGAATTTAAGTCGGTCTGCCTGTTCTGTTCCCCACTCTCTCTGGTGCATCCACTCACCCCCTGCATCTCTGGCCTGTATCCCAGCTCTTTATTCATAAATATATAAATCTTTAAAAACAAAACAAAACAAAACCAAAAAAACCTCTAATTCCAAAGGAAACCAATAATCTGTTTATTGCAGCACTATTTACAATCTTAACATAGCTAAGATATGGGGAAAAAATAATCCCACAAACAGATGAATGGATCAAGAAAATGTGCTATATATACAGTGGAATACTACTCAAAGATCAAAAATGGTAAACTCATGCTATTTGTGACAAAATGGATAGAGCTGGAAGGGATTATGTTAACCAAAATAATTGAGAAGGAAAACAATAAATATCACATGGCTTCACATACATGTGGAATATGGAATAAAACAGAACAAAGGATCAGGAAATAGATAACAATGTGAGCTGACCATAGATGTCAGATATGCAGCAGGGGAGGTAGATGGAAAGGAGTCAAATAGGTGTGAAGAACACAAAGGACTACGGCAATATATCACAGGTGCTATAGTGTTGGAAGAACTATAGGGACTACACCTGAAGGAAGAAGTCAAATTCTGTACAAAAATTATTTCAGTGATATAGGAAAATAAATAAATTTAATTTAAAAAGATAAAGAGGACCTCCCTCGTGGCACAGTGGTTGAGTGCTGGGTTGCGAAGCTGCCTTCAGCCTCTGCAGCACCGGTTTGATCCCCAGTCGCCAGGCGAGGGTCCCACATGGCATGTGGACCTCTCCTGCTGCGCCCACTGCTCCCCTCAGCAGTGTACTTCATCAGTTTGCCTGTTCTGCTCTCCTCTCTGGCTCTGGTAAATTCTCCCACCCTCCCGCGCTTCTGACTGTACCCAGTGCTTGCATAAATAAATAAATATATATTTAAAAAAATAAATAAAATAAAAAGAGAAAGAGAAAGCAAGCCAGTGAAAAATGAGAAGGCCCTATGAAAAATAGCAGACTCAATTAGAAGAGGAAACTAAGAATTGTGAACCCCAGAGGTGAAGAGAGAAGGGAGAAGAGACTGTTTCAAAAGCATTAAGAACTGAGAATTTGTTTTGTCACTGTCTCTTTTGCTGTACAGAAGCTCTTTAATTTTTTTTTAAGATTTATTTATTTATTTATTTATACAAGAACCGGGGTACAGGCCAGATATGCGGGAGGGTGAGAGGATTCACCAGACAGAGCAGGAAATAGAGCAGGCAGACAGTCAAAACACATTGCTGAGGGTAGCAGCAGGCGTGAAAGGAGAGGTCTGCTGCACCATGTGGGACCCTTGCCAGCCGGCAATGAATGGGTGTTGCAGATGCTGTGGACAGCCACACAGCACTGTGCTCAACCACCTGCACCACCAGGGGAGGCTCAGAAGCTCTTTAATTTGATGTAGTCCCAGCTGTTTATCTTTGCCTTCACTATCACTGCTTTGGGTGATGTGTCTATAAAATTTCCTTCTATATACTTTATGGTTTCAGGTCTTAAATGTCTAGTTCTTTAATCCATTTTGAGTTGGTGAGTTATTTAATCCATTTTTTCTGCATGGTGTGAGGTAGTAGTCAAACTTCATTCTTTTGCATGTAGTGACCCAGTTTTCCCAGCACCATTTATTGAACAAACTTTCTTTTCTCCATTGCATATTCTTTGCTCCTTTATAAAATATTTATTGACTGTAAATCTGTGGGTTTCTTTCTGTATTTTCTATTTGGTTCCATTGGCCTGTGTGTCTATTCTTGTTCCAATACCATGCAGTTTTGATTATTATGGCTTTGTAGTATTGTTTGAAATCTGGGAGTGTAATGCCTCCATCCCCTTCTTTTTTTTTTTTTTTTCTGGGAGAGCTTTGTCTATTTGGGGTTACTGGTGACTCCATATGAATTTCATCAATATTTGCTTGATTTCTTTGATGAAATTTATTGAAATTTTTATTGAAATAGCATTAAATCTGTAATTTGTTCTTGGCAGGATGGACTTTTTTTTTAAAGATTTATTTATTTATTTATACAAGCACTGGGTACAGTGAGAAGCGCAGGAGGGTGAAAGAATTCACCGGAGCCAGAGCAGGGAGCAGAGCAGGCAGAAGGACCGAAGTACACTGCTGAGGGGAGCAGCAGGCGGCAGGAGAGGTCTGCGCACCATGTGGGACCCTCCGCCGGTGGCCAGGGAGTGGCTGGGATCGAACCAGTGCTGCAGAGGCTGCAGGAAGCTTCACAACCCAGCGCTCAACCGCTGCACCACCAGGGAGACCCAGGATGGCCATTTTGATAATGTTAATTCTTTCAATCCATGAGCTGGGGATGTCTTTCCATCTTTGTGTGTGTGTGTGTTTGTGTGTGTGTTCTTCTATTTCTTTTAATAGTGTTTTATAGTTTTCTTTGATAGGCCCTTTACCTCTTTTGTTAGGTTTATTCCCAAGTATTTAATTTTTTTTGTTTCAATAATAAAAAGGGATGGTTTTCTGATTTCTTCTTCTTTATATCTATTGTTTGTGTATAGAAAGGCTACTGATTTTTGCATGCTGATTTTGTATCTTGCTACTTTACTAAACTGACTGATTAGTTTAATTAGTTTTTCTGTGGAGATTTTAGGGTTCTCTATGTATATTATCACATCATCTGCAAATAGTGATAGTTTGACTTCTTCCTTCTCTATTTGGATCCCTTGTGTGTCTTTTTCTTATCTTATTGCTCTGGCTAGGGTTTCCCAAATGCCCAAAAATAGATGACTGGATCAAGAAGATGCGGTACATACACAATGGAATATTACACAGCAATCAAAAAGATGCAATTTGCAGCAACATGAATGGAGCTGGAAGGGATCATCTCAGCAAAATAAGTCAGAAAGAAAAAGGAAAGTACTGGATGGTCTCACTCAGCAGGAATTTAGAAAACCTAAATAAGGGACCAGGAAAAAGATTAATTATAATAAAGTAAAAATCAAAATCAATAAGCAATTATAAACCAGAAACATATTACAGGGGAGGGAGGCTTAGGGTCAAAACATGGTGTGTGGAAATTTTATGGGGAATATGGGGAATATACCAAGATGAAAATGCATATATTATGCAAAAATGTAAAATGATGTAAAAATATATAAAATAAAAAATAAAATAAAATAAAAAGAACTCAGAATTTCCCAAACTTAAAGAATGATTTAAATATGTATGGGACCTCCCTGCTGTCACAAGGGTTAAGTCTCAGCACAATGAAGCTATCCACAGCTATTGCAGCATGAGTTTGATCCTCAACCAGGGAGGTGACCCACATGACACAGCAGACCTTTTCTGTTTTGCCCGCAGCTCCACTCAGTAGTGTGTTTCAGTCAATCTGCCTGTTCTGTTCCCCACTCTGTCTCTGGTGAATCCTCTTACCCCTCGCACCTCTGGCCTGCACCCCAGCTCTTGCGTGCATAAATGAATAAATCTATAAAAATAAATAAATAAGGAGAGATGTCCAGGAAGCATAGAGAACATACACATTTTTAAATAAAAAATGAAATAACCAAGACACATAATTGTTAAATTATCAAAAATCAAAGATTAAAAACAATACAGCAAACAATGAAAAAGAATATAACTTACAAAGTCACCCACATCAATCTTTTCTCAGATTTGACCACAGATACTCTCCATGCAAGAATAGATTGGAAAGATCTACTGATAATCTTAAAAGCCAAGAGCTTCCATCCAAGAATACTTTATAGAGAAATAGCATTCCGATATGAAGATAAAATAAGGGTTGCCCTAACAAAGAGAAGCTATTTGAATTTGTTACCACAAGACCCAGTCTTTAAGAAATGATGAAAGATGTTCTTCCATAAGTAAAGAAAATATGAAACAGTGCTCTAAGCAAAAAAAAAAAAAAAGGAATCCAAAAAGAAAAATTCAAAAATAGTATAAACCAACAACAAAACACTAATGGAGAAGAAAAAATGGGCAGAAACTTTACAGTTAAATGTCAGAAAACAGACACCAACTTATAATGACTGAAGACATAGTAATTTAAGCAAAGCCCCTATGGTATTTACTAATCAAAAATTCAGAATAGGGGTGCCCAAATAAAGCAACAAAGAAATTGATAGAGTTATGGGCCTCCCTGGTGGCACAGGTGATTGAGCGCTGCACGCAACCTCTGCAGCTTGGGTTCAATCCCGGCTGGCCGGCGAGAATCCCACATGGCACGGTAGACCTCTCCTGTCTCACCTGCTGCTCCCCTCAGCAGTGTATTTCATCAGTCTGCCTGTTCTGCTCCCCACTCTGTCTCTGGTGAATCCTCTCACCCTCCTTTGCATCTGGCCTATACCCCAGTTCTTGTATAAATAAATAAATCTTAAAAAAAAAAAGAAAAAAAATGATAGAGTTACTAAGGAAAGCCATACAGAAAGAGCACAGGAAACAAATGGAGAATGAAACAACAGAAAATAAAACAATCAAAAACAAAGATACTGATAACAAGCTGTGTATATCAATAACCACCCTTCATTTGAATGGTCTGAATTCACCAGTTAAAAGATATAGACTGAAAAATTGGGTTAAAAAGTTTCAATTCTCTTTATATTTAAGAGATCCTTTTAAAATAGCCAGACAAAAGCAAACTTAAGTAAAAGATTGTAGCAAGACCACAATATAATATACAGAGAAAAGCATGTGCTGCTATTCTAATATTTGATAAACAACTTTCAACTCAAATATTAATCAGGGGCAAAATGGACACTATATCATGATCAAGGAAACAGCTCAGCAAGAAGATGTATCTGGGGCCTCCCCTTGTGGTGCAGGCGGTTGAGCACCGCACTGTGAAGCTGTCCACAGACTCTGCAGCAACGCTGTTTCAATCCTGGCCAGCCGGCGTGGGTCCCACATGGTGAGCAGACCTCTCCTGTCTCGCCTGCTGCTCCCCTCAGCAGTGTATCACAATCAGTCTGCCTGCTCTGTTTCCCAATCTCTCTGGTGACTCTTCTCACCCTCTCACACATCTGCCTGTACCCTGGTTCTTGTGTAAATAAATAAATAAATCTTAAAAAAAAAAAAGAAGAAGAAGATATATCTGTGTTACTAACATAAGAGCTCATAGTTGCCCATAGAAAGAAAAAAAAAAGAAAAATATCAATAAACAATCTAACTCTGCAGTTAAAGGAACTAGAATAAATAAGGATAGAAGTATCAACAAACAGTAGAAGGAAAAAAATAAAAATTGAAGCAGAAATCATTGAAATAGAAAATTAGAGTCAAAATTATTAGTGAAACCAAGAATAGATTCTTTGAAAAAACAAAGAAAATTTACAAGTCCTTAAGCTTACAAAGATTATAGGGGAGAAAATCCAAATAAATAGAATCAGAAATGAAAGAGGCAAACATTCAACAGATACTGTAGATACACACAAGCTCATAAGACAATATTGTATATCTCTATGCAAACCAACTGGACATCCTAGAATAAATGGACAAATTTTTAGATTCATACAAACTTTCAGAACTGAATCAAGATGAAATAGATTTTTCATCAGTCTAATCATACATGCTGAAGCTGAAAGAGTAATAAAAACATCTCCCTAAGGACAAAAACCCAAAACCACATAACTTTTCTAGTGCATTACACCAACCTTACAAAAGAGACCTAATACCTATCTTACTAAAACTCCTCAAAATAATTGAAGAGGAAAGAAAATTCTATGAGACAAACATTATCCTAATCTTGAAAACAGAGATAGAACAAAAATTGAAAATTATATACCAATATCTCTGATGAATATAGGTGTAAAAATTCTCAACAAAATTCTAGCAAACCAGATACAGCAACATGTTTAGAGAATCATCAACACAATTAAGTTGCTTTCCCCCAGGGATGAAAAGCTAGTTCAACATAAGCAAAAAGAAAGATAAAAATCACATTATCATCTGAATTGACACTTGACACTGGATATGCATTAGACAAGATTCAATATACATTTGTGAATAAAAGAAAACAATAAAGTGGGAATAAATTGAATTTATCTAAACATCATAAATAGTATATATGAGAAACACACAGGCAAATTAATACAAAATGGTGAAAACTAAGAGCATTTATGCTAAGGGAAAGAACAAAACAAAGTTGTTCACTATCTCCACTATTTCTCAAAATAGTATTAAAAGTCCTAGCCAATGTAATAAGACAAAAAAAAAAAAGACATTAAAGAAATCCAAACTGGGTATTACTACACCTGTAGAAAAGCCAAAAGACTTGACAAAAAAAAAAAAGAAATAAAAATTGAATACAATAAAGTAAAAATGAATGCAAAAAATAAGCTGCATTTCCATATGCAAAAAAAAAATCAGAAGAAAGGAAATAAGGAAAATAACCAGATTTACAAACATACAGAGAAGAATAAAATATATGTGAGTAAGCTTAACACAGGAAGTAAAGGAACTGTATATTGAAAACTAAATATTTAAAACACCCTGTTAAAAGAAATAAGAGGAGACAAAGAAATGGGAAGGCAACCCAATGCTCATGAACTGGAAGAATCAACATCATGAAAATGTCCATATTGCCTAAAAGAATTACCAGATTTAAAGCAATACCTATGAACATACTTTAAATGAATATAACAATTATGAATTTTATATGGAATCACAAAATGTTCCAAATAGCTAAAGCAAACCTGAGGGAAAATAAGAAAAATGGAGGTATCATGCTTCCTGACTTCAAACTTCAATACACTGCAACTGTAATCAAAACAGTCTGGTACTGGAACAAAAAAAAAAAAATTCAGGCCAATGAAATACAATAGAAAGCTCAGCAATAAACCAATGCAAATAGCTAATCTTGGTCATTTAAGACCACATATATAAGACCACAGAGGAGAAAAGATAGCCTCTTTAGTAAATGGTGTTAGAAAACATGGATAGCTGCATGCCAAAAAAAAAAAAAAAAAAAGAAAGAAAGAAAAAAGAAAGAAACCAACTTCATACTTAACTCCATAAAACTAACTAAAAGTGTATTAAAAATCTGAATATAAGAAACAAAACTGTACATTACTTGACAGAAAACATAAGAGACACACTGCAGGATATCCACTGCAAACATGTATTTGGGTATTAACCCCAATGGCAAGGAAAGAAAATCAAAAGTAAACAAGTGGGGCTACATCAAATTAAAAGGATTTATATTTGAATATAAATCATAAGAGAAACAAAAAAGCAACCTACCGAATGGAAAAAAATATTTGCACATCACACATCTGACAAGGGGTTAATCTCTAAAACTGACAAAGTTCTTACTCAATCCAACATGAAGATAACAGGCAATCCATAAAAATAAGGGAAAAGACCTAAACAGACAGTTTTTAAAGGAAGATGGCCTATAGACATATAAAAAATTATCCAATATAATTTGTCATAAGTGAAATGCAAACTAACATCTCAATGAAATATCTCCTGACCCCTGCAAAAATGGCCCATACTGAAAAACAAAAAGGGAAGGAAAATAAAAGGAAATCAACAAATGTTGGTGAAGTTGTGATGAAATCAAATTAGCCATTCACTGTCGGTTGGAATGCACGTCGTAATCTTCAGAAAAATGGGTTGGAGATTTCTTAAGAAAATAAAAATGGAAATTCCATATGATACAGCAATACCTCCATCAGGTATTTATTTAAAAAAATATGAAAACTCTAATACAAAAAGTTTTATGTATTTCTGTACATAGCAGCATTGTCTACAATTCCCAAGTCATGGAACCAACCAAAATGTTCTTCAACAGATAAATGGACAACAAAATTTTGGAATTATACTCAGTGGGATACCACACTGTTACAAAAAAGGACGAAATAGTGGCTTTGGGGACAAAATGGTTGGGCTTCGAGGTGAATATGTTAAATGAAGTAAGTAAGAATTTGAAAATAGATATTGGATGGTTTAATTTACCTATGGAATATAAATAACAAATAAATATATGGCAGGATACAGAAATTAATCTCAAACTCAATGAAGAATTTCAAAGGAATTAGAGGGCTTGGGAGGAGGAAGGGAGGATGTGAAGGAGCCAGAATTGTTTGGTGAAGGGTGAGCAGAACATGTGCTCATATAAAGAGCGAAAATGTAACTGAAAAATTAAAATAAGCAGAAATTTAGAAAACCTAAATAAGAGACCAGGAAAAAGATGAATTATAATAAAGTAAAAATCAAAAACAACAAGCAACTATAAACCAGAGAAACACTACGGCGGGGCGGGGAGGAGGGAGTATGATCAAAGCAAGGGTGGTGGGAATTGTATGGGGACTATAACCCAGACAAAAATGCATACATTGTGCAGAAATGAAAAATGATGTAAAAAATATAAAATTTAAAAATTTAAAAAATAAAAATAATGAATAAATAAAATTTAGACTGAAAAATTAGAATATAAAGAAAATAAAGCAATGAAATATTGAATGTTAATAAAACATGATAGGAAGGTATGTATAGATAGTAAGAGCAGGAAGAGTGAGTATAGAGGATTTTTTACAGTTCAATCCTTAGAGCTGGCCAGTAAATGAAAGGGAGTGTAGAAGTTGGAAGTCATCACTCTAACGAGGCATGGATGATAACTCAGAAGAAAGAAAGATAGCCACAGAGTATTTTTTTTTAATTCTGCATGTAGCCAACTCATTAACTGTAAGGGGAATGGAAATAACTATACATTGGGGAAGCTGAACGACACTTGAAATAGGTGACCAAATTAATATCATAAATACAAGACAAAGATCATCATGTATCTCTAGATGTGATACCGTGTTAGAAAGATACAAAATCACTTTGCAGAATTGTGACTAAGAAAGCATTCACTGAATCCAGCATCAGGAAATATCCGTCAAACCCAAATAGGGAACATTATATTTTAAAAACATCAATATCATAAAAAATGGCTGTGAGATACTTGTGATTAAAGACAAATGGGACATTAACAACTAAATGGCACCTGACTCTAGACTGGACCATGTTACAAAGAGGAAATATGCCATAAAGATATTTAGGTTTATTGAGAAAATTGGAATAGAAACAGTAGATTACATTATAATATTATATCAATATCGAAATTATTAAAGTTGAAACTTGTTTGATTATTTAAGAGACTTATTCTTAGGAAACACACACTGAAATATCCAGGGTAAGGGATTCTGCTGTGTGGAACTAACTTTCAAGTGGTTCGGGTTGGGAGAGAGAAAGCAAACAAAATAACATATAAGCAGTACGTGAATGTAGATAAAGGGCATGTATGTATTAACTCTGTTTTTATTTCAATTTTTCTGTGAGCTTAATTAAAATTTTATGAAAAAATTAAAAATAAGCCCATTCTAAGCAAAATCCTTATGGCAGTTGAGAATAATGTTTCAATGTTTTCTAAGATTTTTTTTTTCAGCCCATGTGCTTCATACAGCAGAGGCAGATAAGCTAAGTGGTGAGTTAGGTGCAATTTGAAGTTCCTAACTGTAGGGTAAATGGTTTCCAGGCTTTTCTGCCCTCCCCCCATTAGGATTGCCCTGCCTGATGGGGCACCCACAATTGTTGCATTGTTGTAAGCCATGTTGTTTACTTCTGTGGGCCATGGCTCAGTATTGGTATATTCATCAAGAGAAGCAGATGCAGGAGAGAGAGGAAAGAAAGAAACCCACAGTGAAGACTTGCTGGGGGCTTGGAGGCCTGCTGGCCTCCTGCCACCTCCACCACCCCACCCCTCCACACCCTTGGCCCCCGCACCTCTACCTGCTGTGTACCTGGTTGCTGCACTACTTGTAAAGCTCAATAAAAGCCGGAGAAACCACCGAGGGCTCCAGGGCTCTCCTTTACGGGTCTGGTCTGCTCAGATCTTAGAAAACCTGCTCTGTGCCTTCCAGCCGCTACAGCAATGTAAGCCATGTTTCTTTGTTGAGAACCAGACAACTGAAAGTCTATTTCCTTATTTTGAAACCAGCCCATGTTCCTTAACAACAACTGTCATACTTTCTTACTCACTGCTAGAAAATTTGCCTGAAAAATATGTAAATTACTGCAGTTCCTTAAGGATGAAACCACACTTTGCAAATAAGTCAGTATTTGGAGTTCTCTGCTAACTTCTGCAGAGTCTGATGGGACACCCAAACTCCCAGATGGTGACTGCCAAATGCTGGGTGAACCTTTGACCCAGCAGGCAGGCTCTGAAATCCCTGGGCATTGTGAATTTATTGTATTACATTGTTGAAGAGCCAGTGTCATGTTGTACACCTTCATCAACTCTCAACCCAGTCTGAGTAGTCAGACAACAATTGAAATGACTCTTGGATTTTAGAACTGGAGAAATACACAAATGACTTTGGTTCCTTCATTTACTGAATGAGCAGTGATAGCAAAATCACGGTGCTCTCTAATATTGTTTCCTCTCTCTAAACTGGGAATGGGGCCTCCCTGGTGGAGCAGCAGTTGAGCACCGCGCTGCAAGGGTGTCCTCAGCCTCTGCAGCACCGGTTCAATTCCCTGCCAGCCAGGGAGAACCCCATGTACCTTGGCGGACCTCTCCTGTCGCTTCCGCTACTCCCCTCAGCAGTGTCTTCGTCTGTCTGCCTGTTCTGCTCCCCACTCTGGCTCTGGTGAATTCTCTCATCCTCCCGCACTTCTGACCTGTGCCCCAGCTGTTGTGTAAAATAAATAAATAAATCTTTAAAAAAAATAAACTGGGAATGATGATTTTGTCTTCCTCAGAGGCAGTTATAAGAATTAAGTGAGATAATGCTATATAAGGTGTTTGGCTCAATGTCTTGCACAAAGTGATTGCTTGAAAAGGTTAATCACAATATTACTGTTAGGAGGATAAAAGGATAAGCATAATTCTTATTTTTAACAACTAGGACCAGGTTTCTTCTATAGGGTGATACTCTGCTTAAATTGCCACTTGGGGGTCCTCCCTAGTGGCGCAAGGAGTTAAGCACGGCAGTATGAAGCAATCCACAGCCTCTGCAGCACGAGTTCAATCCCTGGCCAGCCAGAGAGCAACCCATGTGGCACGGCAGACCTCTCCTGTCTTGCCCGCTGCTCCCCTCAGCAGTGTATTTCAGTCAGTCTGCCTGTTCTGTTCCCCATTCTGTCTCTGGTGAATCATCTTACATCCCACAACTCTGGCCTGCACCCCAGCTCTTGTAAGCATGAATAAATAAATATTTTAAAAAATTAGAAAAAAATAAATTGCCACTTGGAGAGAGCAAGGCCCTATAGTGATGGATCATAGAGATTCAGGTAAACGAAAGAGACTAAAATTCTGTATAGTTCCACAATGGAAGTTAAATGATAAAGCAACAACTGCAATGACAAGAAAACAAATAGGAGAAATAGAGAAAGTGGTAAAGGTGTTCGACATAGCAGGGTTCAAAGATATTTTAGGAGATAGAATGTGCAGTGTTATATTTTTATTTGTCTGCCTTGCCACAAGTTAGACCCCCAAGCCTGTTCAAACTCCTGTTAAACCTATGCCTTGAATGAATGCTGTTTGTTTTTATTTGTTTGTTTGCAACATTGTTTCACCTCTATGCAAGAGGTGAAAGGTGTGGGTTTCACTACCAGGACAGCTTTGAGCAGGAATGAATTAACTCTTAGATTGTAGCAGGGGGGATGCAAGCAAGATTGTGAGCTTTGTAGAAGTGAGTAGAATTTAGGTGATGCTAGAGAAGGAATAGCAATGATGCACAGAAATCTTCAGCGATACAGGGACATTAACACAAATTTTATTTTAATTCTAGTTAAGGGAGTGAACTCACTTCAAAGAGTTTAGTGTCTAGAATTTTTTTAACTAGAGGAAAAATACTAACACTTGGGAAAATATGCTTAGATCTGCACTGCTCTATAATCCCATGGAATGATACAAAAAGCTCTGAAATGGTATTCTTTTGTTTGGTGTCTATATCTTTCAGCTTACTCACCAGTAAGCTGCCTGCTGTTTTTATTCATTGCCATGGTAGGTAGGCCCATACATTGTGTGAATAGTTATAATACATTGTACATATTATATGTATTATACATGCTGCCCAGCTCTTCTAGGGCTTTTAGACATATATCCACACAGGCCCTTACCTAACTCAGGAAATTCTGAATTTTTTTAAAGATTTATTTATTTATTTATACAAACATTGGGTATAGTCAAAAGTGCAGGAGGGTGAGAGATCTACCAGAGCCAGAGCGGGGAACAGAACAGGCAGACTGACGAAATACACTGCTGAGAGGAGCAGCAGGCGAGACAGGAGAGGTCTGCTGAGCCATGTGGGTATCTCCCTGGCCCGCCAGGATTGAACCGGCGCTGCAGAGGCTGCAGACAGCTTCACAGCCCAGTGCTCAACTGCTGCACCACCAGGGAAGGCCCAGGAAATTCTGAATTTGCAAACAGTTCTGAGTCCAAGGTTTTTGATGAGGTCCATAAACATGAATTAATAAAAAAAAATAAAGTGATAGAAAGGATTACCTTCCAATGTGTTTCTAAAGCTGAAATTGGCAGCTTTATCCATGGAACCAGATTCATACTCATTCAAACTCAGGCAAAATTCCACATCAGCTGAGGAGGGGAGTCTTGGTGTCCTGGCTTTGTCATGGTTTCCAGGATTACGCAGTAATGGTCCCTCAGGAGTTCCATCACACACAGTCTGCAGGCTGTTGTACTCCTCCGATCGGCTACAGATGATCTGTACAAAACACCTTTATGTTAAAGACTTGCCTCCACTTCTGTGTCAAAGAGAGGAAGAAAGAAATGTGGTGTTCCAGATACCTGTATTTGGATTTCTAATCATCAGGTCATTAACATTTTCAAAGTAAATTGTTGAAGGAAGCAACTCCTGAGAGTTATAGAAAAAAATAAATAAATAAAAGTTAGAACCTAAAAAAGAGTTCTAGTTTTGCAGTAATGGGTAAGAAATGAAGTCAATTCCTTAGCTTCATTTATCAAATGGAGATAATATTAACTGTTGGGATAATTGATGTGAAGTGCTGTTTGATGAGAAAATTAATTCCACAAATATTTGTTAAATTTCCATTATACTGGTAAGCACTATGCAGACATCTGTTTAGATTGTCGTGACACCATCACTAGTAATAACTCACTAAAAAGTAACTATTAATGCTAATCAATGTTGAAAATCCACATGATGTTGAGAATTTCAAGGGTAATGAATGATTTCACATTGTCTTTTTTTGGTCAGAAAATACCACATGATTAATGTCTATTGTTTTAATGTGCAAAATAACAGTTTAATATGCAAAATAGCAGTTTTCCAGATTTAAATTAGCTGGAACCAATGTGATTCTCTTGGTAGAATAATCATATTAAAAATGACATTTCCCGGGCCTCCCCAGTGGCACAGCGGGTTGAGCGCAGCACTGTGACACTGTCTGTAGCCTCTGCCATGCAGGTTCGATTCCTGTTCGGCCAGGGAGATACATGGCACAACAGACCTCTCCTGTCTCCCGCTGCTCCCCTCAGCAATGTCTTTGGTCCATCTGCCTGTTCTGCTCACTGCTCTGTCTCTAGTGAATTCTCTCACCCTCCCGTGCCTCTGGCCTTTACCCCAGCTCTTGTATAAAAATAAATAAATAAATAAATATTTAAATTAAAAAATGACATTTCCCCATATTTTATTAGATAAAGTAGAAAAAATGGTAAATTCATTGTTTAATTTAAAACACACAGAAATGATTTTCATCTTCACATCTGAGGGAAGTGAGGCTCAAAAACGGTACATAATTTTTCCCAGGTGATACACGAATGATTGGCAGAGTTGAGACCCTGATCAAAAATTTCATCAAATTTCAATATTGAAAATTGTTAATCAGGTTCTATATTAAAACATTGAACTGTGTTCCATTACTGTAACTAGTTTGGAGCTAGCTCAAGACATGGGATTCCTTTGATTTAATATAAAATACAGTGATAATCAAGTCAAACATCAAGGGAACAGAGATGTGTCTTTAGACATTGCTCTTTTAAATATAAGTCAGACTCCTGAGATAGATAATGACTTGTGGGAGAAATCTGTGTTAAAATAAAGCAACATATATTAATTAAAAAATTATCAAATGGCAAAAACCGGAGCAAGTTATTTAATTGTGTAGCAGACAGTGTTCTTAGCTTTCTTTATCATTTGATTCTATTCTCTTTTTTTTTTCTTTTTTTTTTTCTTTCTTTTTTTTTTTTTTTCTTTGCCTCTTTTCTACAAACCCTTGTGTCGAGGGCTGACTTTCAATAGATCGCAGCGAGGGAGCTGCTCTACTATGTACAAAACCCCGACTGATTCTATTCTCATTCTGTCCATAGAGAGCACGTTTGTTTGTCTTGTTTAGTTTAATAAACATTACTGAGATGCTCTAAGAAGCAAACCATATTAATAACATAAAATTTTGCTTGATTTGTAGATTGTTCATGCTAAAGATTCCATATTCTAAGACAAAGTAGTGGGCTAGAGCAAAACAGAGGAGAATTTGGTAGTCAGGCACAATCATGTGAAGAGGAACTCACTGATTTGAATCCAGGGAATATTGACAAGATCAAATATTGGAACCTAGTAAAAAGAAGGGAAGAGACAGAGAAAAATCAACTAATGGGTAACTTTGATAAATCCATAGGAGACACATTCAATATAGACTCCAAGCTCCTGATGTGGTAGCATGTAGGAATGTAGTTCCCTCCTGTGGGTTGGAGCTTCTTGGCATTTTACTTAGAAATAATGTTAGTAACTTCTTACAGAGTAAAAGTCAAAGTTATTATACTCTAACCCCCACCTCAAATTACTTCTGATACAGCATCCTCTCTGACCTTGTGCTGGATATTTTTTTGTTTTGTCCCACTATTCAATCTTCATCCTTCTTTACTTATATCCGTGCACTGGAAAGATGAATTTTAGGATTATAACAAGTGCTCCCTTGAGCTTTGGCTTCTGTTAATGGTGGCACCTACCATTCTGCTAATGGGGGCTTCAGAGGACAGTGAAGGGATCCCCAGAGGTTCTTCTGTTCAGCCAATTTGGATCACCTCCGTTCCTCTGTCAAGAGCCTCTGTCAAATGACCCTCACAATTTAACAATTTGCTTCATGGTCCAAGAACCTGTTTCTCTTCTTAGCCTTTATGTCCAGAGGCAGTGATTGCTATTGCCAGTCTCTGGGCGTTGTAATATCTCTGTTAGTTTTCCTAAACCCTGGTCTAACTGTAAATAAACTCTCCTAATACAAATCAACTTGAGTATGTCATCTATTTTATGCAGGAATCCTGAGTGATGCAACCCTTATATGTACTACTTTCTTCCTTCCTCATTTTTCTATGGCTTTCTTATTACCAGGCCTTACCAAATATTCTTCTGCACCATGTTCTTGCACTGGCTGTTTCACTGTGTGGACCATTCCTCCCTTAAATATATGCATGAGTTAATCTGATATATTCTATTGCTTCATTGAGGCCTTAATAATATTTATTCAATGTAATATCCACCCATGAACTATAATTTTTTGTGTAGAAGTACTGGGGTATAGGCCAGAGGTAGGAGGGGTGAAAGAATTCACCAGAGACAGAGTGAGGAGCAGAGCAGGCAGATCTACTGAAGTGGACTGCTGAGGGGAACAACAAGAGAAAGTAGAGAGTCTGTTTTGCCATTGTAGGTTAGCTCCATGGCTGGGGATTGAACTCAGCCTGTAGCTGTGATAGCACTGAAACATAACCTTCCATTAACTTTAGTAGTAGAACTTTTGGAGCTAGTTAATACCAGCGAAATGAAAGCTGACTAGTATAACTGTTCTCAGCTCTAAAATGTCTGATAGCATGGTATTGGTAATTTCATAGCTACCATTGTTAGAATATTTGTTGAAGTATTTATACATCAAAATTGGCATAAGTTATAAATCATGATCATCCCTCCCCTCTCCCTCATAATAGCTAGTAGTTAAGCATTTATTGGTGCCACAATACTCTACTTTATCCCTGCACTTGGCACTAACATGCTATATAATTAATTTACTTATTATTACTTTTTTTTTGTCTTCCTGTTTACAACATTTTAGCCTCCACTCCACTAGATTGATACCATCCATGTAAGTGCTCACAACTTAAAGTGTTCATATTTCTTAAATGGGTATTTTAAGAAATACCCATTTTACCATACTATATATGACCCAGAGGTTTAGGATACTGTATATGACCCAGAGGTTTAGGATCACATCTCTTCAGAGGTCTGTTACACACCACACGCACCACCAGGGCACCTATATTTCTCCACTGTAGTCCATTTGTCCTCTCCCTCCCTCCCACTCTCCAACTGGTAGACTTAATTTTACAGTCAGAGAGCCTCCCCTGGGTGCAGCAGTTGAATGCTGGGCTCTGAAGCTGCCCACAGCCTCTGCAGCGCCAGTTCGATCCCCGGCCACCGGTGAGGGTCCCACAAGGCATGGCAGACCTCTCCTGTCTCGCCCTCTGCTCCCCTCAGCAGTGCATTTCGTCAGTCTGCCTGTTCTGTTCCCTGCTCTGGCTCTGGTGAATTCTCTCACCCTCCTGTGCTTCTGACTGTACCCAGTGCTTGCATAAATAAATAAGTAAATCTTTAAAAAAAAATACAGTCAGAATTCTAGGGTTTGTTTTTGTTTGAATCTTCACACCATGAAAATAAAATGTGTGCTAGCTTGTTTGCTACCTTCCTAACAGTGGACATAAAAAAAAAAATACTTCTGTTCAAATGCAATAAAAACAAATCAATTACTGAAGACTAGAATTATATTGTTATTCCCATTTGATTAATGAGGATACAAGAGATTGACATGCCCATGGTATTATGGGTTTTGGTAAAAAGGTGAGAGGCCCTTGTCTAATTACTTTCCACCATGCTTTGATGCTTCCACCCCTGCCCTCAGCCTTACCCTGCCACAAGATGCAAGGGGGCGGAACTCATGCCAATGAGACAGATTCTGCCAAGGTAGGAAGGATAGAGGCCCACTGAGGGTGAAAGTGGTAAAAGAAAAATTATAGGAAAATGGACACAGACTCTGTATCTGTGAGCAGGAGATCTGCTTGTAAGGCAGAAAACCTGCCTTTCATCAGGACAGAGGCAAAAAATGCTTGATTGGAAGAGGAGAAGGAGGGATAGGGGTGATAGTTTTGTTTGAAAAATAACCCATATCCAGGTAGTTTTAAATGATTCTACTGAGTAAGAGACTCCTGCAGAATACTCCATTAAATTAGAGGTTTGAATGGAATTTCTGACATTTTTATTTTTCTGAAATTCCAACAGTCAAGCAAATAAATGTTCAGATAACTGGGTGTAATATTGCAAAGAGAATATCTAAACTGGTTCTAGAAATAATATGAAAAATATTAATCCCAAATCATTATATTTGATACAAGAGGAAAAGCAGTGTAGTAAAAATTGTAAATACTGTTGTTATTACCATAAAGATTGCAGTCAGAAAGACATGTCTTCCAATATTGAATCTATGTGTTATATAATAGTGCACAAATTACTTAAGCTTTCTGAATATCAAGGTTTTTTTTAATTAAAGATTTATTTTATTTATTTATGCATACAATAGCTGAGATGTAGAACTGAGGTGTGGGGGGCAGTGAGAGGACTCACCAGAGACAGATTGGGGAGCAGAACAGGCAGATTGACTGAAATACACTGCTGAGGGGAGCAGCGGGCCGTGTGGGTTAACTCCCTGGCTGGGGATCAAACACATGATGCCCTGACTGTGGATTGCTTCACAGTGCTGAGACTTAACCCCTTGTGCCACCAGGAAGGCACCTTTCTGTGTATCATGGTTTATCACCTGCCAGTAGGGATTACAATAACTTTTTAGGAAGGATCAAATAATCTAACATATATAAAGCATTTAGCATGCAGTGCCAGTTACAGAGTGTTTAATGAGGCAATTATTGTAATTACCATTAAATTGTCATTGGGCAGACAGCCAAAGCGTTTATATAAAATTTATTTATAAATATATAAATGCTTTGGCTGTCTGCTCAATGACAACTATATATATATATATATACATATATACGCATATATTTATAAATATATTTGGGATAGAAGTATTCATGCATTTTTTAAAGATTCATTTTTATTTATTTATTTATGGCCTACACCTGTTTGTGGGGTATAGGCCAGAGGTGGGGAGGTGAGAGGATCCACCAGAGACAGAGTGGGGAACAGAATAGGCAGATCAACTGAAATACACTGCTGTGGGGAGCAGTTGGCGAGTCAGTGTGGGTAGCTCCCTGGCTGGCATCAAGATCATGTACCCATGGCTGCCTATAGATGGATAGCCCGGAGACTTAACCTCTGTGCCACCAGGGATGCTCCAAAAGCATTTTTAACCCTGAATCTGTTACTGTGGTTGAATAATCATTATTATAACAAATAGCATAGATATATCATGCAAAGATATAATAATAATTTCCACATATCAGACTCAAAGATTATTTTAGATACAAAATTAGTTATTTTAAATAAATGTATTTCATTTAATCCCTACACAGGGCCTCACCTGGTGGCGCAGGCAGTTGAGCGCAGCACTGTAAAGCTGTCCACAGCCTTTGCAGCACGTGTTTGATCCCTGCCGGCCTGGGAGGCTCTCACATGGTGAAGCAGACCACTTCTGTCTCCCCCGCTGCTCCCCTCAGCAGTGTATTTCAGTCAGTCTGCCTGTTCTGTTCCCTACTCTGTCTCTGGTGAATTCTCTCACTGTCCCATGCATCTGGCCTGTACACAGGATCTTGTATAAATAAATGAATAAATCTTAAAAAAAAAGTAATCCCTACACAATAACACTTTAAAATATAACCTAATATCAGATCCAAAAAAATCTCAAAATAGTTAAATAATTTGCCATGATCTTAGAATTAAGATACAACAATCTGGTGAAAAATTTATCTATATGTCTCAAAAGATTAAATACCCTTTCTGCTACATTATTCTGATTTTTATGCCATTCAAATTTACATTAAAACCAAAACCGAGCATATATCATGATCCCCCCACCCCATTTATTTTCTGTGGCAACAAACCGAAGCACAAATATTCCTCATAACTCGTCTAGTATCATCTGGTAAATGGCAGAGGTCTTTTGATGAGGAATTTGTTCTTTTTATTTCAAAACAGGTGACTTATGACATATGAAAAATATCAAGTGTTCCAAGTAAAATGAAGAAAAGTAGATAAACAAACAAACAAAACAGATATACTGATAAGGTATTGATATTGAAGATCTACAAAGAGCTTATACAAATCAACAAAAAGAAAACAATCTAACCAAAAAATTGGACAGAGGAGCTAAAAAGATACTTCTCCAAAGACATTCATACAATCATCAGTCATATGGAAAAATGTTCATTATCACTATCAGGGAAATGCAGATCGAAACCACAATGAGATACCACCTCACCCCTGTGGAATGGCCCATATCAGAAGAATCAGAAACAGCAAGTGCTGGTGACGAAACCCTATTGCACCACTGGTGGCAATGCAGACTGGTCCACCGCCTATGGGAAGAAATGTGGAGAGTCCCCAAAAGTCTAGAAATGGACCTACCATATGACGCAGCAATTTCACTACTGGGTGTTTATCCAGAGAACATGAGATTGCTAATGCAGTAGGAAACCTGTGCTCCTCTGTTCACAGCAGCACTATTACAGCCCAAGTATGGAAACAACCGAAAGCCCCAGAACAGGTGGCTAGAGCAAGAAAATGTGATCTATGTACGTAATACAATTCTGCTCAGAAAACAAAAAAAGAAAAGCTCATGCTCTATGTGTGGCAACATGGCTGGAACTGGAAGGGATTATTCTAAGTGAAGTGAGTTAGAAAAAGAAAGATAAATAGTGGATGGTTCACTTATATAAAGAAACTAAACAAAGGATCAGACAGAGACAAAATGCAAGACGGACCCTTGAGCAGACAATAGATCTGAGACATTAGGAAAGCAGAGGAGGGCAAGAGCTGGGGAGCCTAGAAAAACATGTTGGGGGGAGAGTAGAATGGAACAGTGAGGAAGGTGGGTGCTGGAGTGGTGGTGAAACTATGGCAACCTAACCCTAGGGGGAAAACCTTATAATGTGAAAAATAAAAAGGATGTCCCGATAGTAATAACAATTATTGGAAAAAAAACAAACAAACAAACAGACAAATAGATCTACTAATGGATAAGGTGAACCGAGGTGATGTTGTTCTAAATTTAAAGAAATAGCAACAAAAACTTTCAGGTTCAAAGATTCCGTTATAGCATCAGAGCTTTCTTTACTTGAAAAAAATAAATAAATAAATAAGAGTAAACCACAAGACACTCCACAGAACCTTTTTCATAAAGTAAAAAGTGAAGCTGTTATTTCAACGAGCTGTTGCCGTGGTTACCTAAAACCCATGACTGCTAAAATGTGACATTTTTCTTCTCACTGTTTGCTTCCATGCCATGTGCCTTTCACCTGATGAGTGAATTCCTCAGTCGCATTTTACACGTGTCTATCATGTAGGAAATATATTCTCCGTTTTTCTCCATCATGACAGCTTCCTTTGATTTACCTTTTATTTTTATGAGTAACTTATCTGTTGCTTGCATAATATGGATCTAATTGGATTGAGCAACATTATTTGTACTTTAATGTTATTAAGCACTCCAACCTCCAACATAAATGACTGTTTAAATTTATGGTAAACATACTTTCACTTTAAAATTTCTTTGAACAAAAATAAATAAATAATACAAATAAAACAGGAATTCTGAATATAAACAGATAAAATTAACATGAAAACTACCTTTTCTTGGGCTTCCCCTGGTGGCCCAGGTGGTTGAACACCACGCTGTGAAGTTCTCCTCAGCCTCTGCAGCAATGGCTCCACTGCAGATGGCTGGCGAAGGTCCCACATGGCACAGCAGACCTCTCCTGTCTCCCTGCTGCTCCCCTCAGCAGTGTATTTCATCAGTCTGCCTGTTTTGTTGCCCGCTCTGTCTCTGGTGAATCCTCTCATCCAACCGCGCATCTGGCCTGTACCCCGGTTCTTGTATAAATAATTAAATAAATCTTAAAAAAAAAAAAACTACCTTCTCTTTAAAGATTTAATTATTTATATTAATTAATATATTTATATTAGGGCCTCCCCGGTGGCGCAGCGGTTGAGCGCTGGGTTGCGAAGCTGCCCGCGGCCTCTGTGATGCCGGTTCGATCCCCGGCTGCTCCCTGGCCACCAGGGAGGGTCCCACTTGGCGTGCAGACCTCTCCTGCCGCCCGCTGCTCCCCTCAGCAGTGTGCTTCGGTCCTTCTGCCTGCTCTGCTCCCCGCTCTGGCTCTGGTGAATTCTCTCACCCTCCCGCACTTCTGACTGTACCCAGTGCTGGTATAAATAAATAAATAAATCTTTAAAAATACATATATATTTATATTAATTAATATAAATATATTTACTTATTTATATGCTGGGGTGTAGGCCAGAAGTGCAGAGAGTGAGAGGATTACACCAGAGACAGAGTGGGGAGCAGAACAGGCTGATTCACTGAAATACCCTGCTGAGGGGAGCAGGGGCGAGACAGGAGAGTTCTGTTGTGCCATGTGGGTATCTCCCTGGATGGGTATCGAACTCCTGCTGCAGTGGTTGCAGGCAGCTTCACAGTGCTGTGTCTTATCCCCATCACCCCCAGGAAGACCCCTAAAACTAACTTTTTTCACATATAATTCTATTTAATAGAAAACTTTGCCAGTAGATTTTACTTGTCTCACATAAATATTTTAGAATATCTGGCCATGCGGTATTTTTTTTTCTTAAGGTATGTTAATACTGAAACTAACATTTGTCTTCTTTTCAATTTTGTTTAATTCAGCCTGTATTCATAATACCCATGTCATATACCATGTAGTAGTGTTATAATATAAATTTGGACAAAGTATAATGATCGCACAAAGTGGTGAGACACAGTTCCTCCTGATTAAACAAGGGGGATCACTTAAAGTTTTATGTAATGTTTTCATTATAACCTGAATTAAAACAATTACCTCAGTATATCTGTTCCAGCTATCTGTGCAATTGGATTTTAAGCGAGTTATGACAAGTTAGGTTTCATGTCCTTGAATCAGTGGTTTATTTCTGATCATAAGTGGTTGCTTATAACTAGGGAATACCATAGTTGACTTGAAATATCATTGAAGTCAGAAGTATAGTGGGTTTTAAGTTTCAATTCTTTGTCCTTGGACCAATAATCCTATGTTCTTTGGTCTCTGCATGTTTCTGTTATAAAAGGGCAGTGCACTACAAAACTTTTTTTTTAAGATTTATTTATTTATGCATGGTACAGGCCAGAGTTGTGGGGGCTGAGAGGATTCACCAGAGACAGAGCGGGGAGTAGGACAGGCAGACTGACTGAAATGCACTGCTGAGGGGAGCAGTCGGCAAGTCAGGAGAGGTCTGCTGCACCATGTGGGTTGCTGCCTGGCCAGTTGAGGGCATCGAACTCCTGCTGCGTAGGCTGTGGAGGCTCTGGACAGCATTATAGGCTGTGTCTCAACCCCTGAGCCACCAGGGAGGCTCAGTCAACTACATACCTTGATTTTTTTTTTTTTTTACTCAGAGTTCATACATACTATGAATCTCTAAAACTTCTATTTTTATGAAGAAATATGAAATTAAGAAAAAATGGAGGCTTTACATCAAAGGAGCTTTCAATGTTGCTAATTTGAAAGGTATTAATGAAATTACCGCATGGCCAGAATCTAAAAGCTCATATCACATGAACTACTGTAGTTTTCTATTTCAGAGCTCAAGTCAGAAGAATGTATTTGAATTAGTGGTCTAGTGGTATGTTTATTATAGATTCTGAGTTGTAATGAAATAGATTCATAAGTAATTTCCATATTAATTAAATCAGGGATTCTCAGTGTTGATGGCACATGAGAATAACATCAATTTTTAAAAGTAAAAATGCCTGGACTTCACAGCAGATGCCCTGAATGTCATTTTTGTGGTAGAAGGTAATTGAGTAAAACCATATAATTTTATTTTTATCTCCCTAAGTGATTTAGAGGCTGAAAACTATTAAACATAAACAATACAAACAACTGATCTTATTTTTTTAGGAGAGACAGGATAGAATGGAAACAGTCCAAGAGCATTGGAATTGACTGTCACCTCCTATAATGCATCAACCGCTTGGTTGGTGGACACAAATGTTAATTCATTTCACCTTCCTTATTTAGAATGTTGTTTGCTTGTTTTCCTTCAGAGGGATTCATCTACCCTTTTTCCTAATTTTATGTTTAACAGATTAATGCACAGCAGTTTAATCCTGGAATAATATTGAGACTAATGCTGTAATCCTTTCAGTCCAGTGATTACCACTAGACCAGAAAATTTACTTTATACATAAAAATGGCCATGATCAAAAGGAAAAAAAATCTATTCGATAATTAATAAATGATTAGAAAAAATACAAATACAGTTCTTGTTATGATCAGGTGGCATATATATTATGTAATTAAATATCAATTACTTTTCTTAGGCTTCAGTTGGCTATTATAACTCTTTAATATTTGTACTTTAAGTAATTCCCCAGACTCTCTGGGTCAGTTGAAGCTAAATAGTTAAGAAAACATTACAACAAACCAAAACTCCTATATCCAAGCTTAACAGGATTTAAACATCAAAGGAGGATATAAGCACTTGATGAAAGATATGCATTTATAGATTGATAAAGGAGGTCTGAGGTTTACTGAAATAGATTTTTTTCAAGTATATTTTCCTACATAAATATTAACTCGTGATAATTACTGACATTAGTGACACCAGAAGTTACACAGTGAGCATTTCTCAACGAGCTCCGAAGGCTCCATTTAGAAGCTATGTCAACTTACTAGGAACAGGTAACAGGGGAAAGTTATTCCCCTGTCAAAACTGCAGAGTGCAAGGCACAGATGGAAGATTATTCCTATCTCATTCAATATTGTACTGATGCATTGCTAGACAAAATTGCTGTATTAGACATGTCTAGTATACAGGCAGAGAAACATTCCCTCCAATATGATTTTAATATGGTAAATAATTAAAAACATATCCCTCAGGTTATTTTTTTGTCTCTTAGCCAGTGTGAAAAATTCAGGTAAAACTGAAATTAAATATCAAAATAATTCTCCTTTATTTTATACAACACCTCTGATGTTTTCATGTTGAGACAAGAAAGTTTTTTTCTTCTGTAGTCTATTGAAAAGAGAGACAGAATGGGTCAGATCATTTAGCTAAAGACATCATAGCAGTCATGTTCTTGGAAATAGTATAGCATAGTCATGCAGCCAGATTACCTGAGAACAAGCATTGTATCAGCTACTTTCTAGCTCTGTGATCTTGTGCAAGTTACCTAATGATTTTGTAATTTAATGTTTCAATTAATCTTTAAAATGAGGAAGATGAAACAAGGCTACCCTTGAATAGGTCTACCCATAAGCTGAATGCTCAATGAATATTAGGTTATTTTCATTATTTACCTAATTGTGCCTCAGAATCCTCATATATTTTATCAATGAAGATTTGATATATTATTTCACAAGCTTTCTTGGTGATAATAATCACCACTGACACTGAATAAATGATTCATCCCAGAATCCTTCCTTAAAGATTCTGATTGATGGGTCAAGAATAGGGTGAATAATTTGTAGTTTTATTGTGTGTAGTAAATGAATTTTATTGTAAAGAAAATTTCAGAACCACTAGCCTAAGTTATTTATTATCACTAGCCTAAGTTATTTATTATTTAGTCATCTAAATATTCAATTGCCTATTCATTTATCTTTTACCAGGCACTATTCTAGGTGCTGGGAGATACAGTTATAGACTAAGTATTCTATATTTATTAGATCATAGGAAATTAGAACTAGACAAGTAAGCACACAGATGTCTATATAACTGTAATTATGAAATATGTTGTGGAGAAAATGCATAAAGTTTGTTGAGAGCTCTTAACAGGGAATATTTTCTATGTTTGCAGAGAGAAATGGGGAAGGATATTTAAGAATACCTATCTGAAGAGGCTACTGCTAAGGTTCCTTTTGCTCTGATATTGTATGTTCATCTTACCTGCCAGGACGAGAAGATGGATGCTGGGCTAAGTAGGTTAGGGTTCGCCTGGTTGCGACCTCCCATGTACTCATCTGTACAAACGTCACAGTTTTCTGCATCTCGCCAGTCCCAGTACGGAATAGTGAAATTCTCATCCCCTGTCAGATTCTGGATTTCTTGTTCCCACAGCAATAAGAAGAGTCTATGCCAAGGCAGGAAACCTGGTGCTTCATGAGCAAAGTCAATGTCTTTCCAGATTTCAGATCCCCCCAGCAGGGTATCCCTTGACACATAATAATGCATCCAGACAAAGAGGTCATAAATATTGATGTCACTAAACATAGGTGTTGATCCATTATTCATTTGTCCATATGTGCCTGTGGGAATGACATAGTCTGGGCTGGTAGTATGCTTGGCTAAAGTGAGATAAGCAAGAAATTTGTCCTTTTCTGGGACACTCAAATCAAAGATGTTTCTTCTCACCAACAGTCGCCTCTCTGTGCAGTTTGATCCCCAAAAGCCGAACTTGCAATTTCCACAGTTGAATCCCATGAAGTTGCCAAAACACTGGCAGGTCCTATTATAGAAGACAGAGGGCCAAGCTTCCCGGTCATCCACCCCTGTGAAGGGGAATTGTGGCCCAAGGGGTGCATTGGACAGAACAACATCCTGACAGGAACCCCTGCCTGAGAGCTGGCCGCATGGACTGCCATCGCCCCTCCACAACGGGCAGCATTCCTTCTCCATCAGGTTCTTGGAGGAGGCACAGGCACGAGGGAAATGGCCTGTGCAGGGCCGAAAGCTCCACAGCAGGAGGTGTAGAACCGCCAGCAGCATTCTTCTGCTAGTGCTCCGTGATCTGTTGGAGCTGGTTAAGTGACTCACGCAATTTTCTTTCCAGCTACCCCTACAGTGACTATCACATGTTTTGGCTCAGACCTATATAATACCACTCCCACCTCCAGATTCAAACACTCTTTATCTTAAGCTTTCATCCTCTGAAAAGCACATGACTCTCTTTTGGCTGAACTTGGCATGCATCCCACAGTGGACTGGTCCTATGTTAAAGTGAGGAACACTATTTAACTTTTATAGTGTGATCATTACAGTTAGAATAATTATATTAAAAATAACCAGTTTGCTTCCCCTCAGACAAGAATTCCAATCGCAGTCTTATGGATAGTGCAAATGAAACTTTTGTCTATATCTGTGATAGATTCCAAATTAGACTGATATTCTACCAAGTCCTTTTGTCATTTGTAACAATATAGATGGAACTGGAGGGGGTTATGCCAAGCGAAATAATTCTGAAGGAGAAAGACAAATCTGCATGGAGTCATTTGCATGGGGATGTAGAGAAACCAAACAAAAGGCCGGGTAAAGCCAAGCTAATAACAAATCCTAGAAATTTGACTATAGAACTGGGGCTATCAGAGGGGAAGGAGCAGTGAGTGGGGCAAGAAGAAATTGAGAACAGAGCAAAATGTGTGGAGGTGGCTAACAGTGGGTGCTTTGGTGGTAGGTTTGTGTGGTAACGGAGCATGATTGGGGAGATTCTGTACTGTAAAACAATCAGCATTGTAAACCACTGATACCTTAATAAAAATAGTATGAAAATATTAACAATGATAATGCCATATCTAAATTATCTCAGTTAGTTGGCTATAAAATGAATGGTGATTTGAAGTTGAAAATGAAAAAAATAGTGTCAAGAATCTCTATTCTTTTTTTACAGTATTTTTTTTTCTTTTTAAGATTTATTTATTTATTTATACAAGAACTGGGGTACAGGCCAGATGTGCTGGAGGGTGAGAGGATTCACCAAAGCCAGAGCAGGGAGCAGAACAGGCAAACCAACAAAATACACTGCTGAGGGGAGCAGGGGGCGGCAGGAGAGGTCTGCATGCCATGTAGGACCCTCGCCAGGGGTCGGGGATCGAACCAGTGCTGCAGAGGCTGCGGGCATCTTCGCAGCCCAGTGCTCAACCGCTGCACCACCAGGGGAGGCCCAAGAATCTCTATTCTTGATAAAGGTCAGACAATGTTAGAGATAATGGGCGCAAATGTGGCAGTTTCTCAGAGACTATAAAGAGGCCACGTCATTGGCAGATCTTAGTTTTGTAAGAAGATATTACTTCAGGTGTATTTCAGGCAGTCTGCCTTTTCCGTTCCCTACTCTGTCTCTGGTGAATCCTCTCACACTTCCACACATCCGGCCTGCACCCTGGTTCTTGTATGCATGAATAAATAAATCTTTTTAAAAAGATTAGTGGGCTTACACAACAAATATGTATTGGTTATCTATTTTGTTTCAGGAAATCTTTATTTCTGTGTATAGTGAGTAATATAAATTGAAATACAAGGGCCTCCCTGGTGGCACAGGGGTTAAAGACACAGAACTATCAACCTATTGCAAGCCATTACAACATGAGTTTGGTCCCTGGCCAGGGAGCTACCCTCATGGTGCACCAGACCTCTCCTGTCTTGCCCGGTGCTCCCTTCCGCAGTGTATTTCAGTAGATCAGCCTGGTCTGCTCTTTACACTGTCACTGGTGAATCCACTCACCCCCTGCACCTCTGGCTTATACCCCTGTTCTTGTATGCATAAATAAATAAATCTTTAAAAAATAAATTGAAGTACATTGATAAATTGTAATTTTAAATATGTGTACTGGTTTTCAAATGAATAAATATTAAAGATGATATGTATATCAGACTTTTAAGGAAGTGACATCTCTGTGAGCTGAGGATACTGTGTAGTTTTGGATAAGAGTATTCAAGTTTATTAAAGAGAGTCCCTTGAACAAAAACATTAAATGGTGGGCAGAAGATGGAAAGATGAATGACAATGGAGATAAAGTTTCAAGCATGGGGATCTACAAAATCAGGAGCTGTGTTTCATCAATGGGCTTGGAACATTGATTCAGGTAGACCCTTCCCCACTACAGGAAATTAAACTTGGAGTCTTAAAAAAAAGAAGTCATTTAAAATAAGGTGAGTTGAATAATGAGAAGATAAGAATAATCAAATCAAATCAAGTTTTCCTTTGGGATTCTCCCTTCCTTTTCCTCCCTATACTATAATCTGGATTATCCTTTCAAATTAAAGAACAGGTGGGAGAAAATGAAAGCTCTGATGGAAGCAGCAGCAGTTTGGTGCTTAGCAGTGGCTTCTGGGAAGCTCGTCTTTATCCTGGTGAGGTTGCAATGTTAGTCTCTCCACTCTCTTCCCTTTCTGGAGTTGATTTTCTCATTTAGAAAAACATCAAGGTTTTTCCATACATTCCCTTGAGACTCAAAGCAACCTTTTAAAGACAGAATGAACAGAATTGGATGAGGAGGAAGAGAAGTTTCTATGGAAATTTTGCCCCCGGCTGAGTTCAGAAAGTCATCACATGATCTTCACAAGGAGGCTTAATCTTTTTTCTTCCTCCTTTTTTTCAGGACCACAAAGAGATTAGCATAAGGCTTCTCTTCCCTGGGAAGTCTTAATTCTGTACTACTTGTAGCCACAAAGGACTTTTATAATTACGTTCCCTCTATTGCAGACAGAATTCATCTTTTTCATGTTCAATTTAATTAAGAATTTTGCTTCACACTTGGCCCCACCCCCTTCATGAGGCTTCCCATTGAGTAACTTGAAAGCCTGGATCACACCACTGGGTCTCCGTGTCTATGCTCCCAAGTCTCTTTTTCACAATCTTCTGCAAATCCTTGGAGGAAAACCTAAAAAGATTTTCTCTAAATTTCCTTCACAAGTTTGATTTCCTTAGCTTTATAGATCTCATTACCCCCAAACATAGGGCACTATCACCTTTTATCCTTATGTATAACAGTCTTATTGTGAGTACAAACTTCATAAATATCAAACCCCATTTAGTCTGGTTATTCCCTGAACTCTAGATGTCCATTCTCTAGGTGTCTCTAGTTTATAAAATTGATTAATAACTTCTTAAATTGTTATAAAAATCAAAAAGTTATTAGGAAAGATGACAGAGTGACTATGTATAGTATGACTCATATCCAAGGTAAGTTTTCTGGGAGAAGCTACATTTTTAAGTGGTGACATCTGCAAGAAGTGTTTTTAGTGAAGAGAGGAATAGTTGGAGAGAAAGCATTATAGGTAAAGGGTATGTCATATGAAGACACTCCAGAAAGAAGCAGTTTGACAAGTTTAAGGATTCTAGACAAGTTCAAAGATAAAGACAGTAATGGGGAATATAACAATAAAATTTATAAAAAAAAAAAAAACAAAGATAAAGACAGTTAAGTAAGTATAGCCTTCCGAAGCTATAGAGATGCAGTATGAGTATACATGGACCCCATTCTTGAAGGGTTTGGTGAGGGGTTATGATGTGATCACAAGAAAATTGAAAACCTTTAGCTCAAACTGCTGAGACAATAATAGGTTTTGCAGCAGCAGGAGAGTAAACATAGGAATAACAATTAGGGTATTATTGCCATAATCCAGGCGAAGTTTTGGGTCAGTTAGAGAAGAATGATGATCCATAAAATGGATAGAATTGAATGGATTTAAAAATATATGTGGGTAGGGGCCTCCCTGGTGGCACAGGGGTTAAAGACAGCATTATCAAGCTATCACCAGCCACTGTGAAAGGGAACTGCTAAGCAAATGAAATCTTTCCTTTCTTGCTAAAGAGTCCTAGGCCTGGTGCAGTAAATAATGCAAAGTAAGTGTAAATGACAAGGTTGCTTCCTTAATAAGCATATCTAAAGTAGGTGACATTCTAACACATGGGACCACTGGCCAGGCTGATTGATCTCCCAGGCCACCCTTGGATATCTGCATTTCCCCCCCTTTTGTCAAGAACTGTTGTGCTCACTGACCAATGTTATCAATGTAAGATGGTTGTGTATAAAAGAGAGGAAGGACTAGGGTCAAAATAAAAGGGGGGTGCAATTGTATTGGGAATAAAACCAAAATGAAAATGCATACATTGTGCAAAAATGAAAAATGATGTAAGAATTATATAAAACAAATTATTAATTAAAAAAAAAAGAGAGAGACCCTTTATCTCTAGACCAGGGCTCAGACCTTATAGGGCTACCCAGGTCTGGGACCTCCTGCATGAATAATAAAGCTTCTCCTGACCTCACCATTCTGAAGTATTGCTTGTTCTTCCCTTGCCTGGGTAAAAGGCTAGAATTTATTTCTGTAACAACTGCAGCAGGAGTTCTGAAAGGAAAATGCCAAGAAAAGGAAAATCTTTCCCTGTTAAAGAGTCATATACCTGGATATATAAATAGCAAGTTTGCTTCTTTAATAAGCAGATCTAAACAAGGTCTGGCAGCCTCTAGGCTGATTGATCTCCCAGGCCATCCTCAAAGATCTGTATCCTTCCCCTTCTCTTGTGTCAAGAATTTGTAGGCTAACTAACCAACTTTATCAAGTAAAGTGTTTATGTATACAAGAAATTCTTTGTCTCTAGACCAGGGCTCAGACCTTATGGGACTACCTGAAAGGTCCATGCAGGAGGCCGGAATGCAGGAGCCAACCAGGAAGTCCACCTGGGGGGCAGGAATGGGGATACCTGCCTGGAGGATTCAGACAATGAGCCTCCCCCCTCCCCCTATGAGTCTCTTCTCAGACAAAGAACCTCTACCTGCCCTACAAACTTTTCCTGCCATAGGAGCCCAACTACCCACCTGACCTCTCCTCACCCTATAAAACCCTGCTTCCCCCTAACAACGTGCGCGGCTTCACTGACCCCCACCTTGGGTGCGTGAGGTCCTCCCAGGGCGCAATAAACTTTCCCTCCCTTTGAGAAATGTAGCCTGGCTCTCCTTTTCTTTACTGCGCCGAACCTTTCACTACCCAGGTCTGAGACCTCATGCATGAGTAATAAAGCTTCCTGACCTCACCATTCCTAAAGTACCACTTGTTCTTCCCCTGCCTTGGTAAAAGGCTAGAATTTATTTCTGCAACAGTTCCATCCCCAGCCAGGCAGGGAGCAACCCACATGGCTCAGCAGACCTTTCCTGCCTGCCTTCTGCTCCCCTCAGCCGTGTATTTCAGTCAGTCTGCCTATTCTGCTCCCCACTGTCCGGTGTGAATCTTCTCACCATCCCAGTCCCTGCACCTCTGGCTTACACCCCAGTTCTTGTATGCATAAATAAATCAAGAGGATTGGGAAGTAAAAAAAAAAAGAGAGAGAAAGAGATATAGGGTTGCCTCCTGGGTTTCTGATTTATGCCATTAAGTAAAGCAAGGGATAGCAGAAGGTAAAACATAAGAGAATTAAATATGGGTTTAGTGCTAGATATCTTGAATTTAAGAACTTAAGTTATAGACTAGCCACACACTTTGGTTCTCTATATGACAGTATACTTACTATAATTTATTAAGTATAAAAAACATAATTAGGCCTCCCTGGTGACGCAAGGGGTATAAATGAAACTATGAGGCAATCCGCAGCTTCTGCACCAGGAGTTTGATCCCCAGCCAGCCAGGCAGCTACCCACATGGCGCAGCAGACCTCTCCTTTCTGCCCACTACTCCCGTTGTTATAGGACAGCCCCGATATTGAACGGGTTCGACCGGGGGTGGAGTCTACAAAGCCAGTATGGAATTAGCTTTAGGACATCCTTTTCCCCCTAACACTGTCAGCAGTGTATTTCAGTCAGTCACCTGTTCTGCTCCCTGCTTGCTCTCTCGCTCTCTCCAGTGAATCCTCTCACACCCCCCTCCATATCTCTAACCTATTTCCCAGTTCTTTTATGAATGAATAAATGAAAATAGATATTTAAAAAAATAAATCTAAACACAATAACATTATAACTCAAATAGGAAGAGAGAACAGCATTTTCTTAAATAGCATCTGTATTCCATTTAATTATCTTTAAAGTGTTTTTTTTTCCCCAAGAGCTAAACAAGGTCTATAAATTGCTTTTCGTTGAGAGATTTTTTAATTGTATTTTTATATTTATTTTCTTCTTTAAAATGTAAGTAACATTGTTTAGTTTTAGAAGTATAGCATGCTACCTTCTAGCGTTATCATAGGACACCCACCACCAAAGCATCCATATCTACAACCACAGTCTATTGTGCTCCCTTCCCACTTTGTTTTTTTGTTTGTTTTTTGTTTTTTAAGATTTATTTATTTGTTTATACAAGCACTGGATACAGTCAGAAGTGCGAGAGGGTGAGAGAATTCACCAGAGCCAGAGCGGGGAACAGAACAGGCAGACTGACAAAATACACTACTAAGGGGAGCAACGGGCGGCAGGAGAGGTCTGCGCACCATGTGGGACCCTCGCCTGGCGACCAGGGATCGAACCTGCACTACAGAGACTTCGGGCAGCTTTGCAGCCCAGCGCTCATCCGCAGTGCCACCAGGGGAGGCCCTTCCTTCCCACTTTGTTCTGGCAACTGTCCATCCCACTCCACCTCTGGTAGACTCAATTCTATAGTCAGGTTTCAAGGGTTAGTGTCTTAGTTTGATTTTATCTAATCCATTGTCTGGTTTATCTATATTCCACAGATATGTGACATTGCAATTAGTCTTTCTCCTTCAGATTTATTTCACTTAGCATAACCCATTTCAGCTTCATCCATTTTGCTACAAATGGCAAAAGTATATATTTTTGATAGTTGAGTACTATTCCATTGTGTATATATACTGCATTCTCTTGAACTACTCATCTGTTTTGGGGAACTTAACTGTTTCCATAGCTTGGCTATTGTAAGGAGAGGTGTCATGAAGTGCAAGTCATGGGATGTCAAGGGAGTGCAAGTTTCCACTTGAATTAGTTCTTTTGAACTTTTCAGGTAGATACCAAAGGATACATTTTCTGGTTTACCGGCAGATCCATTTTTAGTCTTTTAAGAAACCTCTTAAATTGTTTCCACAGGGGTTGGACCATTCAACCTACCACAACCTACCACATTTCCCTCTTTATCTAAATCCTTGCCGACATTGGTTCTACAGCTTTCTAATATGAACCATTCTTACAGGTGTGATGTGGTATCTCATTGTGGTTTTGATTTGTATTTTCCTGACAATGAGTCACGATGAACATTGCTGCTTATGTCTGTTGTCCCTCTGTATCTTCTTTGGTGAAGTGCCTATTTAGCACTTCTGCCCATTATTTTGATTGGGTTGTTTGTATATATTTTGTTGAATTTTATCAGTTATTTGTAGATCTGTGATATCACTCCTTTGTCAGATGTAAGGTATGCAAATATGTTCTACTATTCAGTAGGGTAAATTTCTTATATACATATGTTTGTACTCTATTTTGTTTTCTTCACTGTGGAGCTGAATCCACAAAAACAATTCTGAAGTATATATTGTGATGTGTTTTGCCTGTGTTTTTTCTATGTATTTTATGGTTCAGGTCTTACACCCAAGTCTTTTATCCATTTTCAATTGATTTTTGTATATGGTGTGAGGTGTGAGTTAATGATCTAGTGTCATTCTTTTTCATGTGACAACCGTTTAGGTTGTTGCTGTAATTGTGTCTGTTCTTGGCTGCCTTGCCATGTAGATTAAGTGTACATATATTTCTGGACTCTGAATTCTTTTCCATTGATCATTGTGTCTGTTTTGTTCCAGTACTAATCTATTTTAATTATTATGGATTTTTAGTGTAGTTTTTGTAGTCTGAAGTATGGTACCTTCCTTTTTCTTTCATTTTTTGTTATGATTGCCTTGGTTATTCTATGGCTCCAGATGAATTTTAGAAACATTTGCTATATTCATTTGAAGAATGCCATTGAAATGTTGATAGGAATTACAATGAATCTGTTTATTGATTTGGGTGAGATGGACATTGTGACAATGCTAATTCCTCCTCCTCCAGTCCATGAAAAGAGAGTATCTTTCCATTTTTTGTGTGTATCTTATTCTGTTTTTTTTCTAACAGTGTATTATTTCTTTGTAAATGCCCTTCACCTTCATTGTTAGTTTTTTCAGTAGGTACTATTCTTTTGTTGACATCGAGAATAAGATTTTGTTCTTTAGTTCTTTCTCTTGTAGCTAATTGTTTGCATGTAGGAAAACAGTTGATATTTGTATATTGATTATATAACCTGCTATACTGCTGAACAGATTTATTGTTTCACTTTGTTTCTTTAGTGGAGTATTTTGGGTTCTCTATGCATATTACGTTGCCAACAAATCACTATAACTTCATTACTTTTGCCCAATTTGTATTCTTTCATGTTATTCTCTTGCTTAATTGCTCTACCTAAGACTTCCAAGTAGACATCCTTGTCTTTTACCAACATTCTGTTTTACACCATTTAGAAACGATATTAGCTATGAATTTGTCATATAGGGCCTTGATTGTGTGGAGTTATTTTTCTTTTATCCCCAGTTTTTGAGGGATTTCATCATAAATGGAAGTGAATTCTTATCAAATGCTTTCTCGGCATTTACTTATATGATCATATGGATTTTATCTTTCCTTGATAGACATGCTGAATTACGTTTATTGATTTTTGGATGCTAAACAATCCTTGTGTCCTTGGTATATACTCCACTTGGTCATTGTGTATAATCCATTTTATGTATTGTTGGATTCTGTTTACTAAGATTTTAGCTAGGGTTTTTGCCTCTGTTAGGGAAATCAGTCTTTAGTTTTCATTCCTTGTGTTATCTTTTTTGGTTTGGTATTAGAGCAATGTTAGCTTCATAAAATATTTATTAATGTATTTCTTACTTCAGTCTTTTGGAAGAAATTAGCACAATTGGAATTAGCTCATTTTTGAAAATTTTGTAGAACTTACTTGTGAAACCATGTTGTTTTTCAGGAAAATTTTGATTATTATATCCGTTTCCTTGTTTGTAGTTGGTCTATCAGGTTTTCTATTTCTCCCCTGTTTAGTCTTGGATGGTTGTAAATTTCTAAGAATTTTTCTATATCTTCTTGGTTATTGACCATTTAACCCTTAAATATTGATAGTAACCATAGTTACTAGGAATTTCTGCAGTGCCTTTAGTAATTTTTCCTCTCACTTCTAATACTTTTTCTTTCAGTTTTCTTAAGTTTCATAGTGAGCGACATTGCTGATTTGTCTATTTTGTTTATTTTTTCAAAGAATTAGCTTTTGGTTTCATTAATTTTTGAATGTATTTTAAATTTATATTTCATTTATTGTTACTCTAATTTATATTATTTCCCTTTCACATCCTTTTGTAATGAAGGTCCTTAAATCCTCAAGATAGAAGGAAAACTTCCTTAACATAATAAAAGCTGGGATGGGGGGCAGAGCAACATGGCGGTGAGGAGACGCTGTAAGATCTCCCATTAAAAAAAGTTAATAGGGAGGAAAAGCAGCAGGTGCCAGTGAGAACTGGGACACGGAAGACAAACGGAAGACTCCAGCAAACTACCCAAAGAAGAAAGTTGCCAAAAAAGAGGACTAGAATGGAGGAAAGCGCAGAACCCTGCTCCCCTCCCCCGCCCACAGAGTCGGCACTCTCCGACCAGCAGAGAGGAGGAAAAAAAAAAACAAACTAAAACAGCCAACAAGAACAAACTACGACCAACAAGAACAAACTACGCAGCAAGGGGGACTGTGAGTGGAAAGGAACTATTTCAGCCACCACACCCCATGAACGGGAGCTGTGGAGAACCCTGCAGGATTCGCAGCGGAGGTGAGCTCCAGGCGCCATTAAAGAGAGCCCCCCCCCCCAGGAGGAGACCAGCACCAGCACACAGCCCTGGGCTGCCCTGGGCTGCCCGGTAAGCTTGCGCGGAAAAGCGGCGCAATGGAAAAGCAAACGCGGATCGGGATCGGGATTGCGCGGAAAAGCGATGTGCTGGAAAAGCAAATGCGGATCGGAATCCAGATCACGCGGAAAAGCAGTGCGGTTGAAAAGCAAACGCGGATCCGGATCGCAGCTGCCCAGGTCCCCCGCCTGCAACCTAGGTTTGCGGGGAGACGCGCGGAGGCCCTCACTGAGTGAGCAGGAACCAGGTGCCCAGGCACGGGAGCAGGATTCAAAAGGCACCATTCCCGCGCCACTGAACTGGGCTACAGCCCGCGTCCTGGAACTGAGGGCTTTGGAACTGAGACCCGGGGCACGAAATTAGGGGCGTGGGTTCCCCACGACGGTGGGGCACAAGGCAGACACAGCACCCTAAAGCCGATGAGGTTTACCCTACCATTCCCGCTCTGTTCCCAGTCCCACGGGGTGGAAAATCAGCTCCCCAAGGGCTCTAGGAGAGATCTCTGGCGCCACCTAGCGACTTGAAACCAGCAGAGGCTCCTGGAGGAGCCAGTGGCTAGCTGGGGAGTTAGCCCACGCCGGGCCCATTCCGACCAGTAGTCTGAGCCCACAGGGGGAGTGAGCACCCACAGCCAGGGCAGACCAGGCGAGCAGAAGAGTGTGCCTGAGACCGGACGTGCAGGGAGTGTGTCCCACATCACCATTTTAGAACAGGGACATTTCTTCAGTAAAGTCTACCTGCAGAAGGCTTCCTCAGGACCCAGAGGTGAGCGGGGGAAGTTCGCCCTCACCAGACCCCCTCTGGCCTGCAGTCCAAGCCCAGAGGGGGAGCAGGAACCCACCACCGGGGCAGACCAGGCGCACAGGGGAGTGTGTCCCCATATCGGCATTTTAGAACAGGGACCTTTCTCAAGTAAAGACTGCTTGAAACTGACAGATGGCTCCTGGAGGAACCAGAGGGGAGCAGAGAAGCTCACCCCAGATGCCGGCCAGTCCCAACAACACAGTGTCCCAACGCATACGGCAAATTAGAAAACAGACAGTAGGGAGTAGAAGAACCACACGCAACCTAGCAACTCCCCAGGGAAAAAGCACACCACAAAAAGAAAACCAGCCCCCAGATTGCAACGACAGTAACTTGGAAGAACTTCTGAGCCTTCCAGAAAGAGAATTTAAAATTGCCGTGATTAAAAAACTGACAGAAGTCATAAAGGAAAACAATGATAAGGGAAAAATAATCAACGATCAGAAGAATGAAATTGAGTCCCTAAAGAGGGAAGTAAAAGAAATGCAGGAGATCAAAGAATTAATGGAAGAACTAAAGAATTCTGGGAAAAGCAATGAAAGCAGAATAGATGAAATGGAAGAACGAATAAGTTCTCTTGAAGACACAGAAATAAAAAGAATCAAAACAGAAAAGGAAAGAGAAGTACGAAGGAAAAAGAATGAAGAAAGACTTTGGGAACTATCTGACTCCATGAGGAAAGGAAATATAAGAGTTATAAGAATACCAGATGGAGAGCAGAGAGATGTAGGAACAGAGAAAATATTCAAAGGGATAATTGAAGAGAACTCCCAAATGTGAAGAAGGAGCTGAAAATTGATATACAAGAAGCAAGAAGAACATCAAACTTCCACGACGAAAGGAAAAATACAGCAAGACACATAATAGTAAAGCTCCCAAGAATCCAGGACAAGGAAAAAATAATGAAGCTGGGAAGAGGGAAGAAACAGATAACATTCAAAGGAAAGCCAATCAGGCTGACATCAGACTTCTCTGAAGAAACACTACGGGCAAGGAGAGAGTGGAGGGACATAGTCAACAGACTCCAAGAAAGCAGATGCCAACCAAGAATACTCTATCCTGCAAAGCTCACCTTCGTCTTTGAAGAAAGAATATGGACCTTCCCAGACAAACAGAAACTCCGGAATTTCATTACAACTAAACCCCCACTCCAAAAAATACTAAATTGAGTCCTAAAGCCAGAACCTCAGAGGGACGAATAACAATGAAAGAAGGCCAAAAAAAAAAGTTATTAAAAGAATAAATAAATAAAATCAAAGGAAAGACAAACACAATGGCAAATACAGATGCTAACATATCAATATTAACTCTAAATGTAAATGGACTAAACTCTTCAATAAAAAGACACAGAGTTGCAGCCTGGATTAAGAAACAAAACCCAACCTTTTGCTGTCTCCAGGAAACACATTTAGCTACAAAAGATAAAAATAGACTCAAAGCTTAAGGATGGAAAACAATCCTACAAGCAAATGGACCAAAAAAGAAAGCAGGAACAGCTATACTTATATCAGATAAAACAGATTTCAAACTCAAAAAGATAAAAAGAGACCCCAATGGTCACTACATTATGATCAAGGGGACAAAACTTCAAGAAGAAATAACACTCATTAACATATACTCACCAAACGAAGGAGCACCAAAATATATCAGACAACTGTTGTCCTCTCTGAAAACAGACATCAGAGAAAACACAAACGTAGTAGGAGACTTCAACACACCACTATCAACAATGGATAGATCAACAAGACAAAAAATAAGTAAAGAAACCAAAGCTCTAAATAAGGACCTAGAGCAATTGGGCTTAACAGATATCTATAGAACAATAAACCCCAAAAAATCGGAGTACACATTTTTCGCAAGCGCACACGGATCATTCTCCAGGATCGATCACATAATGGGGCACAAGACAAACATCAACAGATACACCAAGATTGAAATCATATCAACCATCTTTTCTGACCATGAAGGCATCAAACTAGAAATAAACCATAAAAAGAAGGCAAGGGACTTTCCTACCTCATGGAGATTAAAAACCACACTACTGGAAGACCACTGGACTAATGAGGAGATCAAAGAAGAAATTAAAAAATTCTTTGAATTGAACGACAAGCAGGACACCAATATCCTAAATGTATGGGGTGCAGCAAAAGCAGTAATAAGAGGAAAACATATAGCAATAGAAGCTCACATCAAGAAACAAGAAAGAACTCAAAGAAACAACCTAATCTCGAAGCTCAAAGATCTAGAAAAAGAACAACAAAAAAAACCCAAAACCAGTAGAAGAAAAGAAATAATAAAAACCAAAGCAGAAATAAATGAAATTGAAACTAAAAAAACAATCCAAAAGATCAATGAAACCAAGAGCTGGTTCTTTGAAAAAATCAATAAAATAGACAAACCCCTAGCCAGGCTCACAAAGGAAAAAAGGGACAAAGCACAAATAAACAGGATCATCAATGAAAGAGGAGAAATCACAACGGACACAGCAGAAATCAAAAGAATAATCAGTAACTACTATGAACAGTTATATGGAAACAAGTTCAACAATCTAGAGGAGATGGACAAATTCCTACAACTCTACAATCACCCAAAGCTAGATAAAGAAGAAATAGAACACCTAAACAGACCAATTACAAGCAGCGAAATTGAAATGGTAATCAAAAACCTCCCCAAATACAAAAGCCCAGGACATGATGGATTTACAAATGAATTCTACCAAACATTCAGAGACGAATTAGTGCCTATCCTTCACAAACTCTTCCAAAAAATTGAGAAGGAAGGGACAATACCAAACACGTTCTATGAAGCCAACATTACACTAATACCAAAACCGAAGAAGGACAACACAAAAAAGGAAAACTACAGGCCAATCTCTCTAATGAACACTGATGCAAAAATCCTCAATAAAATTTTAGCTATCAGAATCCAACAATGTATCCATAAGATAATTCACCACGACCAAGTAGGATTCATTCCAGGGACACAAGGATGGTTTAACATCCAAAAATCAATCAAAGTTATCCAACACATCAACAAAAAGAAATATAAAAACCATATGATAATATCAGTAGATGCTGAGAAAGCTTTCTACAATGTGCAACACCCATTCATGATAAAAGCCCTTGAAATTCTTGGGATACAAGGAACATACCTCAACATCATAAAGGCCATCTATGACAAGCCAACAGCCAGTATCATTCTCAATGGTGAAAAGCTGAAAGCAATTCCATTAAGATCTAGAAAAAGATAAGGATGTCCACTCTCACCACTGTTTTCAATATAATACTGGAAATCCTAGCCAGAGCAATAAGACAAGAGAAAGACATCCAAGGAATCCAAATAGGAAAAGAAGAAGTCAAACTATCACTATTTGCAGATGATATGATAATATACATAGAGAACCCCAAAAACTCCACAGAAAAACTAATTCAACTCACCAATCAGTTCAGTAAAGTGGCAGGATACAAAATCAACACGCAAATGTCAGTAGCCTTCCTATACACAAACAACAAATCTGAAGAAGAAGAAATCAAAAAAAAATCCCTTTTTTTATTGAAACAAAAAAATCAAATATTTGGGAATAAATCTAACAAAAGAGGTAAAGGACCTATACAAAGAAAACTATAAAACACTGTTAAAAGAAATAGAAGAAGACACAAAGAAATGGAAAGACATCCCCTGCTCATGGATTGGAAGAATAAACATTATTAAAATGGCCATCCTTCCAAAAGCAATATACAGATTCAATGCTATTCAAATCAAAATTTCAATGTCATTCTTCAAAGAAATAGAACAATTATTGATGAAATTCATATGGAATCACAAGAAACTCCGAATAGCCAAAGCTCTCCTGAAAAAAAAAAAAAGAAGGGAATGGAGGCATCACACTTCTGGACTTCAAACTATACTACAAAGCCATAATCATCAAAACTGCATGGTATTGGAACAAGAACAGACATACAGACCAATGGAATTGAATAGAAAATCCAGAAATAAACCCACAGATTTATGGTCAACTAATCTTTGACAAAGGAGCAAAGACTGTGCATTGGAGCAAAGAAAGTTTGTTCAATAAATGGTGCTGGGAAAACTGGGTCGCTACATGCAAAAGAATGAAGCTTGACCACTACCTCACACCATACACAAAAATCAACTCAAAATGGATTAAAGAACTAGACATAAGACCTGAAACCATAAAATATATAGAAGGAAATATAGGCGAAACACTACGTGATTTGCACATCAAAGACATCTTTACAGACACATCACCCAAAGCAGTGATAGTGAAGGCAAAGATAAACAGCTGGGACTACATCAAATTAAAGAGCTTCTGCACAGCAAAATAGACAATAACAAAAACAAAGAGAAACCCCACCAACTGGGAGAACATTTTTGCACCCAACACTAATAATAAAGGACTGATCACAAAAATCTGCAAAGAGCTGATGAGACTCAACAACAACAAAGAAAATAATCCGGTCAAAAAATGGGCAGAAGAGCTAAAAAGAAACTTCTCTGAAGAGGAAATGCAAATGGCCAACAGGCATATGAAAAAATGTTCAACATCACTTGTAATCAGGGAAATGCAAATCAAAACTACCATGAGATACCATCTTACATCAGTGAGAATGGCACATATTAAAAAAACTAGCAACAACAAATGTTGGCGAGGGTGTGGAGAAAAAGGAACTCTTCTGCACTGTTGGTGGGAGTGCAAACTGGTCCAACCACTGTGGAGAGCTGTGTGGAGATTTCTGGACCTACTAAACATAGAGCTTCCATATGATCCAGCAATTCCACTCCTAGGTATTTACCCAAAGGACACAGAAACATCAATTCCAAAGAACACCTGCACCCCTATGTTTATAGCAGCACTGTTTACAATAGCTAAGCTTTGGAAACAACCCAAATGTCCAAAAATAGATGACTGGATCAAGAAAATGTGGTACATATATACCGTGGAATATTACTCAGCATTCAAAAAAGATAAACACATGCAATTTGCAGCAACATGGATGGCGCTGGAAGGGATCATGCTCAGCGAAATAAGCCAAAAAGAAAAAGAAAAATACCGGATTGTCTCACTCATAGCAGGAATCTAGAAAACTTAAATAAGGGACCAGGAAAATGAATAACTATAAGAAAGTGAAAATCAAAATCAACAAAAAACTATGAACCAGAGTCACTTTTAGGGGGGCAGGGGCGGGTGGGGAGGAATTGGGGTCAGAATGGGGGTCTGCAATTGTATGGGGAATATAAAAATAAAATTTATTATTTAAAAAAAATTCATAAATCATGTAAAAAAAAACATAATAAAAGCTGTATTATTCTCAATGGTGAAAAGATGAAAACCTTTCCTTTAAGATCAGGAACAAGACAATGATGTCCACCCTCACCACAGCTCTTCAACAAAATACTGGAATTCCTAGCCAGAGCAATAAGACAAGAAAAAGACATACAAGGACTCCTAATAGGGAAAGAAGAGGTAAAACTATCATTATGGACAGAAAATATGATAATACATATAGAAAACCCTAAAAACTCCACAGAGAAACTAATCAAAACAATTGACCAGTTTAATAAAGTGGCAGGATACAAAATCAACACACAAAAGTCAGTAGCCTTCCTATATATATATATATAAACATTCTGAAGAAGAAGAAATCTAGAAAACTATCCCTTTTATAATTGAAACAAAGCAATCAAATACTTGGGTATAAACCTAAACAAAGAGGTGAAGGAACTATTCAAAGAATATTATAACACAATGTTAAAAGAAATAGAAGACACAAAGAAATGGAAACACAACCTCTGCTATGGATTGGAAGAATTAACATTATCAAAATGACCATCCTACCAAAAGCAATTTACAAATTCAGTACTGTTTCAATAAACATCTCAATGATATTCTTCAAAAAATATAAGAACAAATATTGATGAAATTCATATGGAGCCACAAAAAACCCTCAAATAGCCAAAGCTCTCCTGACTAAAACAAAGGAGAATGGAGGTACCATACTCCCAGACTTCAAACTATACTATAAATCCATTATAGTTAAAGGAGTATGGCATTGGAATAAAAACAGACACACAGACAAATGGAATTGAAAGGAAAACCCAGAAATAAAGCCAGGTGTATATGGACAAGTAATCTTTGACAAAGGACTGAAGAATATGCAATTGGAACAAAGAAAGATTGTTCAATAAATGCTGCTGGGAAAACTGGACCACCACATGCAAAAGAATGAAACTAAAAAGACTTAAAAGACGTTTCTCCAAAGAGGGAATGCAGATGCTAACAGACATATGAAAAATATTCAACATCCCTCTAACAGACCTCATAATCTGGGAAATGAAAATCAAAACCACAATGAAATACTACCTTACACCAGTAAGAATGGCACATATTACAAGAAACTAGCAACAACAAATGTTGGTGAGGATGTGGTGAAAAAAAAAAAGAGGGCCTCCCGGGTGGTTGAGAGCTGGGTTGCGAAGCTGTCCGCAGCCTCTGCAGGGCCGGTTCAATCCCCGGCTGCTCCCCTACCACCAGAGGAGGGTCCCACATGGCACACAGACCTCTCCTGTCGCCTGCTGCTCCCCTCAGCAGTGTGCTTCAGTCCTTCTGCCTGCTCTGCTCCCTGCTCTGATTCTGGTGAATTCTCTCACCCTCCCGCGCTTCTGACTGTACCCAGTGCATGTATAAACAAACAAACAAACAAACAAACAAATAAATAAATAAAAACATGCCTCTATTAAAAAAAAAAAAAAGATACTTACCTTCGGTCACAGCACAGCAGTGTGATGATTTCTTAGGATTCTAAGTTCAGCTTCTCTCCATTACTCATTTGTATATTCCAGTTATACTGTAAGATTCAGTTTAGATTTTATACCTTTAGGAAAGTCTTTGATGATGTCCAGTTCTCTTCAAAGCATGGATTGGGGTACTTTCCTTTTGAATTTAATTGTTCCCTGATTCCACATTTGTCATTGGACTAATCATAGTACATTGCAATAATCAGTTATTTACCTCATGGTTCCTACAGACCATGTATCCACTGAGGGCAAAGAAGTGGTTTCACTCCAAATAATTATTACAGAGATTGACACTTTATGTTTACCTTTAATGTGTGGAGAGTAGAGGTTAGTTTTGTGTACTTAGCTATACATATCATTGATGGACTTTTATAGTATGGAACAGTCACACCTTGTTCAAGTTTGACACTTATCCTTAGTAAGATATTACTTTAATCATGCACTAAAGCTCCCCTCAAAATTGGTCCTTACAGACTGTTAGGTGTTAAGCAAATCACAATCTCCACAATGCTGAATGACTCATATTTCCTTTGCTTCACTTAAATTGTCTATAAATTATCCTAAAATAATGGGTTATTAACCTTCTGGATTTATATTTCCTGATTCTGCAAAACACTACTATAAGCAGTACTAGTTCTGCTACTGCTTAATGTGTAGCCAACTTATAATTAAGCTTTGATTAGAAGTTATTGAAGTAGTGTCAGCAAAAAACATAACTGTCTTACAAGAATGGGGGTTATAATTTAAGACACAGTATAAATAAAATGAGTTAGTGAGAAGACACAAATCTAGGATGCTGCTGAAAGATAATACAGCCTCTGATGGCATCACAGCAGATCTAGTTAATACACTGAAATGCAGAATTAAAATACCCAGACTTTACAAGTAAAAAGAAATTTGTTTTAATTCAAATAAATTGTGCACATCCTCCAGGATAAAGTACATGACTTTCAGCATTTATTGTACATAAATAACCACAGAAACTATTGATTTAATAATTTTCTTATATAAATTTATATATTATTTTTCACAGTAGTGTGTACATGCATTTGTAAAATATTGAGCATATATATTCAGGTGACAGTATTTACTTAAGTCAACACATAAATGAGTTGGTATTGAATAATTATTTCACCGAGGGTTCTGCAGTTAATGAATTGGTAATCACTAGCATAGGCAATGTCACACAACAGTTTGCATCTGCTTTTAAGAGTAAGGGTGTCTAGGACTACATCAAAACCCAAACCAAAATGAGGCTCATGTGAGAAACTGAGTGTTTTATCAATAGAGAAAGATAAACTCTTGTTTTAAAAATTCTTTAATAAGGTGTCAAAAATGCCATAAAAAGTTAATCATTAGAGTGGAAATTAATATAATGAAAGAAGAGTCTTTAGAATATGCATCTATGATAAAGTGAGGTAAACAAATTGTCAAATTTGTGCTGAAAATTGTCTTGGTAAAGTTGAAAACAGTGGACTACAGATTAAATTAGTCCTGGTGCCGCCATGTTCTGTGTGATTGTGTGCAAAACACTAAACCTCTTTGATTTTAACCTTCCATAGGTATAAAATTTAAGTGATAAGGCTTACTTAGTATACTTTCAAAGGTTTTTAAGATGAGGCTTTTTTTTTCCCCCCAGTATGTTGGATAATAAAGTAAATTCTCACCTCAATCTGTTTCTCTTAAAGTTGAAATCATTCCCTCCCAAATCTGACAACCCATCACAACCCATGACTTCAGATTGAACATTTTTTTAAAAGATTTATTTATTATATTTATACAAGAACCAGGGTACTGGCCAGATTTGCGGGAAGGGGAGAGGATTCATCAGAGACAGAGTGGGGAACAGAACAGGCAGACTGACTGAGATATACTGCTGAGGGGAGCAGCGGGTGGCAGGAGAGGTCTGCAGCAACATATGGGATCCTTGCAGGCTGGCCGGGGTCGAACCAGCGCTGCAGAGGCAGCGGACTTGAACATTTTTAACTAATTGTCTTTTCCTGTTTTTCTTGGATATCAAATGATCCCTGTGATAAGGTGTCATTCTTAACATAAGCCCATGAGCCTCCCCGGTGGCGCAGTGGTTGAGCACTGGGTTGCGAAGCTGCCCGCAGCCTCTGCAGCGCCGGTTTGATCCCCGGCTGCTCCCCGGCCACCTGAGGAGGGTCCCGCATGGCGCGCAGACCTCACCTGCCGCCCGCTGCTCCTCTCAGCAGTGTACTTCGGTCCTTCTGCCTGTTCTGCTCCCGGCTCTGGCTCTGGTGAATTCTCTCACCCTCCCGCGCTTCTGACTGTACCCAGTGCTTGTATAAATAACAAATAAATAAATAAATCTTTAAAAAAAATAAGCCCATGAAATTAACAAAACTATCATCTATACTGTGGTGAAAGTAAATAATTAATCTCAGTGATTATGCTTTAAGTAGTATCCATCTCAACAAAAATGCCAGAATAATGTTCTGTACAAAATAATGGTTGAAAAATGTTTATCTAAATAAAGCCCTTTCCTTCATAGTTCACTTTCTCAGTAATACTTATGTTGATTTCTGAACTAAATTTATGAATATATTCACTTAATCCCAGTTTTGTGCCTTCTCTAGAGCTCAGTCAGTCGTGCCTATCATTTTAAACTAATTTTTATAGAACTTACATTGGTAGCCTGTTGATGTTTGCCAGGATATATTTTTTCTTGAAACAGTACTCTCAATCATCTTATATACTTATTTCTGGAGAAGTTCACATTTATTACAGAAAACATTTACTTTTATTATGCAGTGGGCAGGCAGCACTGTGTTCAGAATAATAAGGGACAGTGCCTGTTTTTATTTTTATTTATTTATTTATTTATTTTTATAAATTTTATTGTTATATTCCCCATACAATTGCAGCCCCCCATTCTGACCCCAATCCCTCCCCTCCCGCACCCGCCCCCCTAAATGTGTCTCTGGTTCATAGTTTTTTGTTGATTTTGATTTTCACTTTCTTATAGTTATTCATTTTCCTGGTCCCTTATTTAAGTTTTCTAGATTCCTGCTATGAGTGAGACCATCCGGTATTTTTCTTTTTCTTTTTGGCTTATTTCGCTGAGCATGATCCCTTCCAGCGCCATCCATGTTGCTGCAAATTGCATGTGTTTATCTTTTTTGAATGCTGAGTAATATTCCATGGTATATATGTACCACATCTTCTTGATCCAGTCATCTATTTTTGGGCATTTGGGTTGTTTCCAAAGCTTAGCTATTGTAAACAGTGCTGCTATAAACATAGGGGTGCAGGTGTTCTTTGGAATTGATGTTTCTGTGTCCTTTGGGTAAATACCTAGGAGTGGAATGGCTGGATCATATGGAAGCTCTATGTTTAGTAGGTCCAGAAATCTCCACACAGCTTTCCACAGTGGTTGGACCAGTTTGCACTCCCACCAACAGTGCAGAAGAGTTCCTTTTTCTCCACACCCTCGCCAACATTTGTTGTTGCTAGTTTTTTTAATATGTGCCATTCTCACTGGTGTAAGATGGTATCTCATGGTAGTTTTGATTTGCATTTCCCTGATGACAAGTGATGTTGAACATTTTTTCATATGCCTGTTGGCCATTTGCATTTCCTCTTCAGAGAAGTTTCTTTTAAGCTCTTCTGCCCATTTTTTGACTGGATTATTTTCTTTGTTGTTGTTGAGTCTCATCAGCTCTTTGCAGATTTTTGTGATCAGTCCTTTATCATTAGTGTTGGGTGCAAAAATGTTCTCCCAGTTGGTGGGGTTTCTCTTTGTTTTTGTTATTGTCTCTTTTGCTGTGCAAAAGCTCTTTAATTTGATGTAGTCCCAGCTGTTTATCTTTGCCTTCACTATCACTGCTTTGGGTGATGTGTCTGTAAAGATGTCTTTGATGTGCAAATCACGTAGTGTTTCGCCTATATTTCCTTCTATATATTTTATGGTTTCAGGTCTTATGTCTAGTTCTTTAATCCATTTTGAGTTGATTTTTGTGTATGGTGTGAGGTGGTGGTCAAGCTTCATTCTTTTGCATGTAGCGACCCAGTTTTCCCAGCACCATTTATTGAACAAACTTTCTTTGCTCCAATGCATATTCTTTGCTCCTTTGTCAAAGATTAGTTGACCATAAATCTGTGGGTTTATTTCTGGATTTTCTATTCAATTCCATTGGTCTGTATGTCTGTTCTTGTTCCAATACCATGCAGTTTTGATGATTATGGCTTTGTAGTATAGTTTGAAGTCTGGGAGTCTGATGCCTCCATTCCCTTCTTTTTTTTTCAGGAGAGCTTTGGCTATTCGGGGTTTTTTGTGATTCCATATGAATTTCATCAATAATTGTTCTATTTCTTTGAAGAATGACATTGAAATTTTGATTGGAATAGCATTGAATCTGTATGTTGCTTTTGGAAGGATGGCCATTTTAATAATGTTTATTCTTCCAATCCATGAGCAGGGGATGTCTCTCCATTTCTTTGTGTCTTCTTCTATTTCTTTTAACAGTGTTTTATAGTTTTCTTTGTATAGGTCCTTTACCTCTTTTGTTAGATTTATTCCCAAATATTTGATTTTTTTTGTTTCAATAACAAAAGGGATGGTCTTTTTGATTTCTTCTTCTTCAGATTTATTGTTTGTGTATAGGAAGGCTACTGACTTTTGCGTGTTGATTTTGTATCCTGCCACTTTACTGAACTGATTGATGAGTTGAATTAGCTTTTCTGTGGAGTTTTTGGGGTTCTCTATGTATAATATCATATCGTCTGCAAATAGTGATAGTTTGACTTCTTCTTTTCCTATTTGGATTCCTTGGATGTCTTTCTCTTGTCTTATTGCCCTGGCTAGGATTTCCAGTATTATATTGAAAAGCAATGGTGAGAGTGGACATCCTTGTCTTGTTCCAGATCTTAATGGAATTGCTTTCAGCTTTTCACCATTGAGAATGATACTGGCTGTTGGCTTGATATAGATGGCCTTTATGATGTTGAGGTATGTTCCTTGTATCCCAAGAATTTCAAGGGCTTTTATCATGAATGGGTGTTGCACTTTGTCGAAAGCTTTCTCAGCATCTATTGATATTATCATATGGTTTTTATATTTCTTTTTGTTGATGTGTTGGATAACGTTGATTGATTTTCGGATGTTAAACCATCCTTGTGCCCCTGGAATGAATCCAACTTGGTCGTGGTGAATTATCTTATGGATACATTGTTGGATTCTGATAGCTAAAATTTTATTGAGGATTTTTGCATCAGTGTTCATTAGGGAGATTGGCCTGTAGTTTTCCTTTTTTGTGTTGTCCTTGTTCGGTTTTGGTATTAGTGTAATGTTGGCTTCATAGAACGTGTTTGGTATTGTCCCTTCCTTCTCAATTTTTTGGAAGAGTTCGTGAAGGATAGGCACTAATTCGTCTCTGAATGTTTGGTAGAATTCATTTGTAAATCCATCAGGTCCTGGGCTTTTGTTTTTGGGGAGGTTTTTGATTACCATTTCAATTTCGCTGCTTGTAATTGGTCTGTTTAGGTGTTCTATTTCTTCTTTATCTAGCTTTGGGTGATTGTAGAGTTGTAGGAATTTGTCCATCTCCTCTAGATTGTTAAACTTGTTTCCATATAACTGTTCATAGTAGTTACTGATTATTCTTTTGATTTCTGCTGTGTCCGTTGTGATTTCTCCTCTTTCATTGATGATCTTGTTTATTTGTGCTTTCTCCCTTTTTTCCTTTGTGAGCCTGGCTAGGGGTTTGTCTATTTTATTGATTTTTTCAAAGAACCAGCTCTTGGTTTCATTGATCTTTTGGATTGTTTTTTTAGTTTCAATTTCATTTATTTCTGCTTTGGTTTTTATTATTTCTTTTCTTCTACTGGTTTTGGGGTTTTTTTGTTGTTCTTTTTCTAGATCTTTGAGCTTCGAGATTAGGTTGTTTCTTTGCGTTCTTTCTTGTTTCTTGATGTGAGCTTCTATTGCTATATATTTTCCTCTTATTACTGCTTTTGCTGCATCCCATACATTTAGGATATTGGTGTCCTCCTTGTCGTTCAATTCAAAAAATTTTTTAATTTCATCTTTGATCTCCTCATTAGTCCAATGGTCTTCCAGTAGCGTGGTTTTTAATCTCCATGAGGTAGGAAAGTTCCTTGCCTTCTTTTTATGGTTTATTTCTAGTTTGATGCCTTCATGGTCAGAAAAGATGGTTGATATGATTTCAATCTTGGTGTATCTGTTGATGTTTGTCTTGTGCCCCAGTATGTGATCGATCCTGGAGAATGATCCGAATGCGCTTGAGAAAAATGTGTACTCCGTTTTTTTGGGGTTTAGTGTTCTATAGATGTCTGTTAAGCCCAATTGCTCTAGGTCTTTATTTAGAGCTTTGGTTTCTTTACTTATTTTTTGTCTTGTTGATCTATCCATTGTTGATAGTGGTGTGTTGAAGTCTCCCACTACGTATGTGTTTTCTCTGATGTCTGTTTTCAGAGAGGACAACAGTTGTCTGATATATTTTGGTGCTCCTTCGTTTGGTGAGTATATGTTAATGAGTGTTATTTCTTCTTGAAGTATTGTCCCCTTGATCATAATGTAGTGACCATTGGGGTCTCTTTTTATCTTTTTGAGTTTGAAATCTGTTTTATCTGATATAAGTATAGCTGTTCCTGCTTTCTTTTTTGGTCCATTTGCTTGTAGGATTGTTTTCCATCCTTTAACTTTGAGCCTATTTTTATCTATTGTAGCTAAATGTGTTTCCTGGAGACAGCAAAAGGTTGGGTTTTGTTTCTTAATCCAGGCTGCAACTCTGTGTCTTTTTATTGAAGAGTTTAGTCCATTTACATTTAGAGTTAATATTGATATGTTAACATCTGTATTTGCCATTGTGTTTGTCTTTCCTTTGATTTTATTTATTTATTCTTTTAATAACTTTTTTTTTTTTTGGCCTTCTTTCATTGTTATTCGTCGCTCTGAGGTTCTGGCTTTAGGACTCCTTGTAGTATTTTTTGGAGTGGGGGTTTAGTTGCAATGAAATTCCGGAGTATCTGTTTGTCTGGGAAGGTCCATATTCTTTCTTCAAAGAGGAAGGAGAGCTTTGCGGGATACAGTATTCTTGGTTGGCATCTGTTTTCTTGGAGTCTGTTGACTATGTCCCTCCACTCTCTCCTTGCCCGTAGTGTTTCTTCGGAGAAGTCTGATGTCAGCCTGATTGGTTTTCCTTTGAATGTTATCTGTTTCTTCCCTCTTGCCAGCTTCATTATTTTTTCCTTGTCCTGGATTCTTGGGAGCTTTACTATTATGTGTCTTGCTGTATTTTTCCTTTCGTCGTGGAAGTTTGATGTTCTTCTTGCTTCTTGTATATCAATTTTCAGCTCCTTCTTCACATTTGGGAAGTTCTCTTCAATTATCTCTTTGAATATTTTCTCTGTTCCTACATCTCTCTCCTCTCCTTCTGGTATTCCTATAACTCTTATATTTCCTTTCCTCATGGAGTCAGATAGTTCCCGAAGTCTTTCTTCGTTCTTTTTCCTTCGTACTTCTCTTTCCTTTTCTGTTTTGGTTCTTTTTATTTCTGTGTCTTCAAGATTACTTATTCGTTCTTCCATTTCATCTATTCTGCTTTCATTGCTTTTCCCAGAATTCTTTAGTTCTTCCATTAATTCTTTGATCTCCTGCATTTCTTTTACTTCCCTCTTTAGGGACTCAATTTCTTTCTTCTGACCATTGTTTTCCCTCTCTAGGGACTCAATTGCATTCTTCTGATCGTTGATTATTTTTCCCTTATCATTGTTTTCCTTTATGACTTCTGTCAGTTTTTTAATCACGGCAATTTTAAATTCTCTTTCTGGAAGGCTCAGAAATTCTTCCAAGTTATTGTCGTTGCAATCTGGGGGCTGGCTTTCTTTTTGTGGTGTGCTTTTTCTCTGGAGAGTTGCTAGGTTGCATGTGGTTCTTCTCCTCCCTACTGTAGGTTTTCTAATTTGCCGTATGCGTTGGGACACTGTGTTGTTGGGACTGGCCGGCATCTTGGGTGGGCTTCTCTGTTCCCCTCTGGTTCTTCCAGGAGTCATCTGTCAGTTTCAAGCAGCCTTTACTGGAGAAAGGTCCCTGTTCTAAAATGCCGATGTGGGGACACACTCCCCTGTGCGCCTGGTCTGCCCCGGCGGTGGGTTCCTGCTCCCCTCTGGGCTTGGACTGCAGGATAGAGGGGGTCTGGCGTGGGCGAACTTCCCCCGCTCACCTCTGGCTCCTGAGGAAGCCTTCTGCAGGTAGTCTTTACTGAAGAAATGTCCCTGTTCTAAAATGGTGATGTGGGACACACTCCCTGCGTGTCTGGTCTCAGGCACACTCTTCTGCGCGCCTGGTCTGCCCCGGCTGTGGGTGCTCGCTCTCCCTGTGGGCTCAGACTACTTGTTCGGAAGGGGCCCGGTGTGGGCTAACTCCCCAGCTGGCCACTAGCTCCTTCAGGAGCCTCTGCTGGCTTCAAGTCGCTAGGTGGCGCCAGAGATCTCTCCTAGAGCCCTTGGGGAGCTGATTTTCCACCCCGTGGGACAGGGAGCAGAGCGGGGATGGTAGGGTACACCTCAACGGCTTTGGGGTGCTGTGTCTGCCTTGTGCCCCACCGTCGTGGGGAACCCACGCCCCTAATTTCGTGCCCCGGGTCTCAGTTCCAAAGCCCTCAGTTCCAGGACGCGGGCTGTAGCCCAGATCAGTGGCGCGGGAATGGCGCCTTTTGAATCCTGCTCCCCTGCCTGGGCACCTTGTTCCTGCTCACTCAGGGAGGGCCTCCGCCGTCTCCCCGCAAGCCTGGGTCGCAGGCGCAGGGACCTGGGCAGCTGCAATCCGAGCGCAGCTTTCACGCAAGCTTACCGGGTGGCCAGGGCTGTGTGCTGGTGCTGGTCTCCTCCTGGGGGGCGGGGCTCTCTTTAATGGCGCCTGGAGCTCACCTCCGCGGCGGATCCTGCAGGGTTCGCCTCAGCTCCCGTTCACGGGGTGTGGTGGCTGAAATAGTTCCTTCCACTCACAGTCCCACTTGCTGCGTCCGTTTTTCTTGTTGGGCGTTTTGGTTTGTTGTTTTCCTCCTCTCTGCCGGTCGGAGAGTGCCGCCTCTGTGGGCGGGGGAGGGGAGCAGGGTTCTGCGCTTCCCTCCCTTCTCGTCCTCTTTTATGGCAACTTTCTTCTTCGGGCAGTTTGCTGGAGTCGTCCGTTTATCTTCCGTGTCCCAGTTCTCACTGGGACCTGCCGCTTTTCCTCCCTATTAACTTTTTTTAATGGGAGATCTTACTCGCAGCGTCTCCTCGCCGCCATGTTGCTCCGCCCCCCCAGAATCTGCTTCGACAGTGCCTGTTTTTAAGGCATGGGGATAATATGCAGTAATTCCTTCCTTCATTTAAATCAATCTGCAAAAAAAATATTGTGTTTATATTTTGCCAATTAATGTATTTGGCAACAGAGGAAATTAGTGAAAAATTAGGCATCATCCTTATTCTAAAATGGTTTACAGTCTAACAAGAGATGCAGAAAGTTGAGAGATAATTGTAGGGCAGTTTGTAAAATGCATATTGTTAATCATATTAAATATGTATCAATTAGGGACCTGACAGGAAACAGCTGACACACTCAAGCTGAATTTTTGAGAAGGGCTTAATAAAGGAACTATTTATAATTTAGGGAGCAGGGTTTAAGGAAGCAAACAGGGGATACTATAGTATCCTGGAATAAAGGACAAGGGGAGGAACACTTGCTGGAACACAGAGATGGTCACTGTATTGACTGAGCCAAGTGGTAAAATTAAGCTTCATCTTTGTAAAAGGATACAGACAACCCCTGTATCCTTCTTGACTCCTGACTGCACTTTCCTTCCTTCTTCTGATCTTATCTGACCTTGCACCTCTGTTGTACACAAATTAGAGTCAGATGAGCAAGAATCTCATTAATGTTATTCTTATCTCGGCTCATGGATCCCAGGACAGGGTAGATAGGGCAGAGAATGAATCAGGGTAGTGAAACAAATAATATCCAGAACAAACGACTCGTTTGTACTTTTCGCATAATGGCATTCATATTTGTAACAAACTTCCAAGAATGTTTATTCTAATCTTTTAGATAAAGAAAATGAGGTTCAGAGCGTTTAAACAACATATGCTAAAACTTGAAATCTTAACTGATCCATCCAGGTTATGAACATGAAACAGTACAAAACCAGTATTAAAACAGTACTCAAGGCAATTCCAGGGATAATGTCCAAGGTAGGGTCACTCTCAGTGGATCCTCACCCACATGCACAATTACAAGACTTCTCAGGCACAGTATCCAACAACAACAGGGGTCATTTAACAAGCAGGATATCGTAGGAAAAGTGAGTTTCTAAGGCCACAAGTGACCAATTGTCTTACGTTGGATAGTGTCTGCAGAGTTCAGAATTCCCAAACAGAGGTGACACTGTGGCAGTCCACAGCCACAATTAGAAGACTGTGCTGGATGTCAAAACAGAGAGTGATGGACTCAATAGGACTAGGAGATGGTTCTGGAGAACCAGAGGTTTGGCACAGCTCTAGATAAATTGTTGACATATATCAACAGCAAATGACTTTTTGAGGTACCTGGCCAAGACCAATAGTGCTCCTTGCAGTTGTCAGACCTCTGCAAAGGTCTATTGAAGTCTAGAGGTCTGGAGTTTGTAAGTCTAGAAGTCTATAGAGGTCTGGTGAATCCCATGGAGTTCATCTCAATGCATATCTCTCCTCACAGACCATCTGCTGAATTCTTTTTCAAAGGTGGTCTAATGAATGCTTCCTCTTTGAAGGAGATCTAAATAATCTTTCTTGTCTCTTAAGAGGTTGCCTATCTCTTGCTGAGCATGTGTCAGCTTCAGAATCTCCTATTCTACAAACCTTTTTGGACTATTTAGCACCAATCAGTTCACTTTCCAATTTCAATCCAAGGTTGAGTGGCAGCTGCATAGCTCAGACCTGTCTGGTCCACCTACGTAGAACATAATTGGTCCTTTTAGCTTGAACATGATAAAATTATTTAAGATCCTGGAGCCAGATATAACAGAGAAAAGGCTGCCTAGACTAACCTGCACTCAGGGCAGGGCAAGCTCATAGGCCTGTGGACACTGGGGAGCCAAAGCAAAAATCCACCTCATTAGGACCATGGTGGAGATATGTGGGGAGTTCAGGGGCAGCAGGCTGAGACTGATGCACCTCAGCTTCAACAAAGCTTATTACCCTGCAGCCTCTGGGCATCATGGGGATCCCCTGATAAACACACTAAAGTGGTTTTAATTTTCCTGTCTTTTTCACCAGGTATATACGTTGGAATTTATGTTCAGAGAGTTATTGGAACACAGTGGAGGAATATATGTCCCCTTACAGTCTGTGAAGGAGTCTGGGGAGATTACTCTCAGGAAAGGTTTCCTGGGGTGATATATCTGAATTGAACTTTGAAGAAAGACTACTATAATTAAGCAGATAGGGTAGCCCAGGTAGAGGAAGCTGCAAAAGTGTTACAATAAGTTGTATTTAGGACTCCAAGTACTTATGTTTGAAACAAACAAGGTAGAAGTTATAAGGCATTATAACTTCTTTACTAGGAGTGTGAATTAAACACTGCATGATATATATCTTACGGTATTCAGATACTAAATATTATGTGAATAAATGAATAGGATTATTTCTAGTTAAAATAAGAGAAAAAGACCCATGCAGTTTTTATGGTTATGGCTTTGTAGTATAGTTTGAAGTCTGGGAGTGTGACGCCTCCATTCCCTTCTTTTTTTTTTTTTTTAGGAGAGCTTTGGCTATTTGGGGTTTTTGGTGATTCTATATGAATTTCATCAATAATTGTTCTATTTCTTTGAAGAATGACATTGAAATTTTTATTGGAATAGCATTGAATCTGTATATTGCTTTTGGCAGGATGGCCATTTCAATAATGTTTATTCTTCCAATCCATGAGCAGGGGATGTCTTTCCATTTCTTTGTGTCTTCTTCAATTTCTTTTAACAGTATTTTATAGTTTTCTTTGTATAGGTCCTTTACCTCTTTTGTTAGATTTATCCCCAAGTATTTTATTATTTTTGTTTCGATAATAAAAGGGATTTTTTTTGATTTCTTCTTCTTCAGATTTATTGTTTGTGTATAGGAAGGCTACTGACTTTTGCGTGTTGATTTTGTATCCTGCCACTTTACTGAACTGATTGATTAGTTTAATTAGTTTTTCTGTGGAGTTTTTGGGGTTCTCTATGTATATTATCATATCATCTGCAAATAGTGATAGTTTGACTTCTTCTTCTCCTATTTGGATTCCTTATATGTCTTTCTCTTGTCACACAGACCAATGGAATTGAACAGTAAATCCAGAAAAAAACCCACAGATTTATGGTCAAATAATCCTTGACAAAGGAGCAAAGAATATGCATTGGAGCAAAGAATGTTTGTTCAATAAATGGTGCTGGGAAAACTGGGTCACTACATGCAAAATAATGAAGCTTGACTACTACCTCACACCATACACAAAAACCAACTCAAAATGGATTAAAGAACTAGACATAAGACTGAAACTATAAAATACATAGAAGGAAATACAGGTGAGACACTACATGATCTGCACATCAAAGACATCTTACAGACACATCACCCAAAGCAGTGATAGTGAAGGCAAAGATAAACAGCTGGAACTACATCAAATTAAAGAGCTTCTGCACAGCAAGAGACAATAACAAAAGCAAAGAGAAACCCCACCAACTGGGAGAACATTTTTGCACACAACACTAATGATAAAGGACTGACAACAAAAATCTACAAAGAGTCGATAAGACTCAACAAAAACAAAGAAAAAAATCCAGTCAAAAAATGGGCAGAAGAGCTAAAAAGAAACTTCTCTGAAGAGGAAATGCAAATGGCCAACAGGCATATGAAAAAATGTTCAACATCACTTGTAATCAGGGAAATGCAAATCAAAACTACCATGAGATACCATCTTACACCAGTGAGAATGGCACATATTAAAAAAAAAAAAAAACTAGCAACAACAAATGTTGGCAAGATTGTGGAGAAAAAGGAACTCTCCTGCACTGTTGGTGGGAGTGCAAAATGGTGCAACCACTATGGAGAGCTGTGTGGAGATTTCTGGACCTACTAAACATAGAGCTTCCATATGATCCAGCAATTCCACTCCTAGGTATTTTCCCAAAGGACACAGAGACATTAATTCCAAAGAACACCTGCACCCCTATGTTTATAGAAGCACTGTTTACAATAGCTAAGCCTTGTAAACAACCCGAATGCCCAAAAATAGATGCCTGGATCAAGAAGATGTGGTACATATACACCATGTAATATTACTCAGCATTCAAAAAGAATGAACACATGCAATTTGCAGCAACATGGTTGGTGCTGGAAGGGACCATGCTCAGCGAAATAAGCCAGAAAGAAAAAGAAAAATATCGGATGGTCTCAATCATAGCAGGAATCTAGAAAACTTAAATAAGGGACCAGGAAAATGAATAACTATAAGAAAGTGAAAATCAAAATCAACAAACAACTATGAACCAGAGACACTCTATGGAGGGGGCGAGGTGCAGGGAGGGGAGTGATTGGGGTCAACATAAAGGGGTTGCAATTGTATGGGGAATATAAAAATAAAATTTATTAATGAAAAAAAAATGCCAGTTTTTACCAAGAAAAAAAAATAAAATAAGAGGAAAAGAGCTATAAAGAAAGACTATTATATAAACACAGTGTACTTCCTCATTATTGAAACCCTACCATTTCAGAATTAGCCCTCAATACAGCACCCTCACGGACTAGGCCAAGGTTTTCTAACACCTTTGTAATTATAAAATGTATAATTATTAATGCACAAAGTAAAATAATGTACTATTAAAGGGACTGACAGCACTAAAACCATTATAAATATTGAAAATGCTTAAAGAGCCAATCAATGATGCTAAATTTATAGGATGATTAGCAAGTTTTCTGGCCTAGAGGTTCTATAAATGCACATTTGTTATAGTTTGGTCCCCATTCCACTTGGATATAAACTGTTATTTTGTCAATCATCATCCCTTTATCCAGTGCCCAATAACAATAGCCTTTTGTCAATCATGATACATAGCTAATTGAAACAAACAAAAAAATAGACTTTGAAACAAAGGTCTTCATCACAGAAGACCAAATTTATGTGTTGTATGAACTATTGACTTCATTTTTAAAAAAAAGATTTATTTTTATTTGTTTATGCATGCAAGAACTGGGTTGTAGGCCAGATGTGTGGGGGTGAGAGGATTCACCAGAGACAGAGAGGGGAACAGAACAGGCATATCTATTGAAATACACTGCTGAGAGGAGCAGCGGGAGATCCAGGAGAGGTCTGCTGTGCCATGTGGTCAGCTCCCTGGCCAGAGATTGAACTCAAGCTGCAGGGGCTGTTTGGTGGTAGCTGATGGTGCTGAGACTTTAACCCCTGTGTCACCAGGGAGGCCTAGAACTATTGACTTCATTTTAAGACACTTTCTTTCTTATTCTATTTCTTTGCTTAAATAAGGATAATAAAAGCCAACTGAAATTATTACTCTGAGAATTAAATTAGATAATGTCTTTAAAATAGGAGGCTTCTATCCTTCAGCCTCTCAAAAAAATTCACACTCTTTTCACCTAGTATTTTATATATCTCTTTTTGGGGAGGGCATGACATTACTTGACTTAAAAAGGACAGGCAATGTTTTTAAATGTGAAATTTTTATATTCAATCTTGCTTGTATATTGAAAATTATAAAAATTGTGAGACAATGAATATTAGAGAATTACATAGAATTTTGAATTATAAACATCTCTCATCTAATACTATGTCATTAATAATTGAGTTTAGCAATTAATATATCTTTGTGCTACTAAGATTTTATATCATATTTTTTCTATTTACACATTAAAGAACTAGATAGCCTATGACATTAAAAAATTCTATACTGCTCCTCTATTTCATAGTTGTAACAAATTCCTCGGTATAGAATTCACCATTCTCTTTGATAACTTTATCCCCAAAGGATCTGACATTTGTAAAACCTTTGAAATCATCAGATGAAAGCTTCTGCTGTACACAAAGGCATGTTCATATCATATGATCAGAAGTGCTGAAACAGAGAAAACTCGTGCTTCAATCCATAGGAAGTGATTCTGATGCAGACTGATAGTTTTGGTCTTATGTTAGTATAGAAGAAGTTGGAGATGAGGCAAATGCGTACATCCAATTTAGTTATGAAGTTTGTCTGAGAAAAGAGAAACTGGAAAATATTCACAGAAGTAGAACTTTCTAGCGACAGCATGTTATACACAACTTCAATTCAGTTGTGCCTTCCCAATAGCTTGATTATAAAACCAATGTGCTACATTCCCACAATATTTTATGAGGGTTCTTTTATTTTTATCTGGCATCCTTACCAATACTTAAAGTTTCTGTTCTTTTTGATGTAGGCCATTATCACAGGTATGAAAAGGTAACATTGCAGATTTGATTTGCATTTTTCTGATGATAACTGATGACTAATATTTTTTCCTGTTGGCCATCTTTTCTTCTTGGATAAGTGCTTACTTGGTCTTCTTTTTTTCATTTAGTTATTTGTTTTTCCTTTAATGAGTTGCAAACATTCTTTGTAGATCTTGAATATTAACCCCTTATCAAATGCTTGGTGTGCATTTTTTTTCCCCTTTCCATAATAAGATATATTTTTTAGTGATTTTTTTTTTCTTTTCACTGTGGAGAAATGTTTTAATCTGATATATTCCCATTTTTTAGTGATTTTTTTCTTTCACTGTGGAGAAATGTTTTAATCTGATATAGTCCCAAATGTTTTAATCTGATATCTGATATAGTGTTTATATTTTCTTTTATTTTCTCTTGCCACTGTATACTAATCCTTAAAGATATCATTGAAAGGTATGCCATTGACTTTTGGTATGAATGTAGAATAGTCCAGTTCCTATGGAAAACGATATGGAGATTTCTCAGAATATTATAAGAAATATAAACTTTTTACAGTTGCATCAACATGCATGGAATTGCACAGATTGTACTAATTGAAAAGAATAAAGAATACAAGTTACCTTTATTTATATGCAGAATATAGAGAAACAAAATAAGGGGTCAGCCAAAACTAAACCAGTAACAAACTAGAAATATGAATAGAATTGAGGCTGCCACAGAGAGGGGGCATAGAGAAGAGTAGGAAGGGGGCAAATAGGACTATTGGGGAGGAATTTCAGTGCTTCGGTGGGGGCTACTGACTGGTAACGTACACCTGATAGGTTTGACCCTACTTATCTCTTAACCCATATGCAGTATTATAAACTAGTGTTGCCTCAATAAAAATAAAATAAATCCAACTTTCTTTCCTTATTTTAGCTTATCAAGAGATCGTAGTTTAAACTATGAATAAACAGGGCCTCCCTGGTGGCACAGCGGTTGAGCGCTGGGCTGCAAAGCTGCCCACAGCCTCCGCAGCGCTGGTTCGATCCCCGGTCGCCGGGCAAGGGTCCCACATGGCGCGCAGATCTCTCCTGCCACCTGCTGCTCCCCTCAGCAGTGTACTTCGTCGGTCTGCCTGTTCTGTTCCCCGCTCTGGCTCTGGTGAATTCTCTCACCCTCCTGCACTTCTGACTGCACCCACTATTTGTATAAATAAATAAATAAATAAATAATTTTTTTAAAAAATAAATAAACTATGAATAAACAGAGCACTACAGTTTGTGCTATTATGCCAGCTATATAACTCAGTTTCATTTCATTGAGGTGTGAAGTCTAAATGCAAAGTCAAAGGAAGGTCATGGTCTGGAAAAAGTGAGCTCTGAACACCAGGTTTATATCAGAATGACAGTAGAAAGATAATCTGTTCTTTGATTTGCCAACCCAGACCTTACTTCAAGTTTCAGACTAACTTGTCCATGCTATTATCTTGTGGCACCAATTTTTTTTTTTTTAATCTAAGAACAAGACTAGCAGATTTATTTTAATAAAGAAAGTTTCATTATTTTAGTAGCTAAACTTAGAATAAATAGAGGTTATGCCGGCCATAAGTTTTTGTTATTAACTTCCCAGGGATACTTACAATTATTTTTCTTTTTCTTTCCATATTATAAATATACATTTATAGAAGTATGAACTAAAAAAAAAAAAAAACCTGATTCAGACTCTCACCTAGCTATAAAATAAACATGAAATCTGAAAAAAATAATTCAAAAATTGATTAACTGATAAAGTTCAAAAAGAAATCTCTGGTTCCAGCAATGAATAAAGAACTAAATGCCAGTGAAGAAATATATCCATTTGATATACAAGGTGTCCATGAGGACAGTAATCCAGATATGAAGGTAAAACTAGGAGATGAGGTTTAAACATTCATTTGCTCTTAGGCTGTAAAAGAAGAAAAGATAAAACTGAAAATTTTGTACAAATTTGAAAATGTGAAAGGGCTATGTCTCAGGGAGAGGTTGGATGGGACAAATATACTCGCCTGCACAGGGCAGTTTTAAAGATGGCTTACAATTATAAAACATTGAAACTTTCAAGAATTTAAGAACATGAGTTTTTGGTTAAAGAAACACATTGAACTGTAAGCAGAATGATAAAATAGACTTCTAAAACCATTATAGTAAAACAAAAGAAAATTAAAGTAAAAAAAAATCCTGTAAAGAAGCTTATAGAACAAATTAATTTTTTAAAAAAAGGCAATTATAAAATACAGATAATAATAAAAGGATATACCCAAAACACTAACAGAATACATATCTAAATATAGAATATCATAGTTTGGTATATTATAAAAATTTAACTAAAGACATTTTTGTGAAAGATTGGACATATTTGCTATCTGCAACATTTTAATGAAAGGGTTTATGTCATGGAGGAAAAGAAAATAGTAAGATAGATGGTAGGCAAACACAATTGGGTAAATGTTGTGGGAAACTGATAAAATCAATTGTGGGCCTCCCTGGTGGCGCAGCCATTGAGCACTGGGTGGTGAAGCTGCCCACAGCCTCTGTAGTGCTGGTTCGATCCCTGGCGAGGGTCCCTCATGGCTCACAGACATCTCCTGCCACCTGCTGTTCCCCTCAGCAGTGTATTTCGTTGGTCTGCCTGTTCTGTTCCCTGATCTTGCTCTGGTGAATTTTCTCACCCTTCCGTGCTTCTGCCTGTACCCAGTGCTTGTATAAATAAATAAATCTTAAAAAAAAAAAAGATTTATTGAGGACAGGGAGTCAACATTTAAAGATGGTCAATTTATTTATCAGAAAGCTAAATATTTCTGAATTTTTATACACCTATTCATTGCCCCTACCAAGATCCCAAATGTTAGGATATTAAGAGGTTGAAATAAAAAGACAGAAGAAAATAAATAGGAAATCATCACTGAAAATAATCTGCTATAGATTTACTTCTATCAGAAAAAAATTAGGGCAAAAAGCATTATTGAGGATAAAGAAAACTATTAATTATAGAAGGAAAAATCCCCTATCATATAAATTCAATACTATTAATTTTCATTATGCAGCACATTATTTGTATAACTTCTAATATAGTGGTTTGCTGTTTAATTTCAAATATTTTATAATTTTGCAACAAAAACAAATTCTCTTTACTTTCACACTCTCTAAAATTGATTAACACTGACAAATTGAATTTTGATATTGAAACGTCCAAAATAGTAGCAGGGATTTGAGAAGCAGAAACAATATTTTCATCTTTTCAGTAATATATTAAACATAAGAATAATTGATAGTCAACCAAATCAAAAATTAAATCACAACACTGGCTAGCTGAAATTACACATGTGTGTTTTGTGATCACATTGCCATTTAAAGCAGCAACTCATTACAAAAGGTCAAAAATATAACCTGTATTTATAAATATGTGTATTATCGAAGAAATCAAAATAGACATTAGGGGGCCTCCCTGGTGGTGGAAGGGGTTAAGATGTAACCTATGAAGCTATCTGCAGCTACTCAGCTCGAGTTTGATCCCTGGCCAGGGAGTTACCCACATGGCACAGCAGACCTCTTCTGCCGCGCCTGCTGTTCCCCTCAGCAGTGTATTTCGATCAGTCTGACTGTTCTGCTCCCCACACTGTCTCTGGTGAATCCTCTCACCCCCCACACCTCTGGCCTGTACCCCAGCTCTTGTATACATAAATAAATAAATCTTTAAAAAAATAATAAAATAAATGAGAAGCACAACTTGTTGCTTAATAGTATTGGTAGTTCCAAATTAAGCATTTCGTACCCTTCCTCACTAAAACTCCATGACTCTCTTCTGAGAGAAAATTACTTAGAATATCAAGCTAGATATTATACTTATTTTTTTTTCACCTTGTGTTCCAGACTCTGTGTTTGGCCCTAATGAATACTTACTAATAAATTACCTACCTCCCTAAGGGATAACAATATAATGTGTAAGCAATCATGTAACAGTTAAAGTCAATATAAGTGGAAGTAACTAAAATAGAAGCAAACGCAGTATAGCTTCATTTATATCAATTTAGGGAATCCAGAAAGATTTCTTGGAAGTGTTTATCAGGGTCAAGCATGGGTAGATGACTCTGAATAGGATAAAAGTCTCCTGCATAAATCTTTTTGGGTTGAATGAGAATGTGTCTTCTTATTAATTTAACAGTTTTAGTGACAAACTGTCAGTAACAGGCTTACACCAGCAGGGGGACCTGGGGTGGTGGTCGCTTCCGCCCAAAGATGAGTCACTTCCGCCCAAAGCGGAGGCTGATGCAACAGTAACCGGATGTTGCAAATCCACATAAAGTGCATGCGCAGGCTTTCCGAGATATAGCCCCTCCCCTAAAATAAACAGAGTTCCTGCAGCCATCCATGTGAGTGCACGTGTTTTTTCATCCCCAGCCCCTCCGCCGTGTTCCTGAACCCCGTCGGCCTGCAGGCAGGACCGGCAAGTGGCGCCCGAACGTGGGGCACGAGTACGAGGGATCCTCTGAGGGACCGATCAATCAGTAAGGTAAGGATTAGGTAAGTGATCGGCATCATGGGCAATACCATGTCCAAGGGCCAACTTGTTAGAGCCCTACAACTTCTGCTTAAACATTATGGAACTCCCATTAAGGTCCAAACCCTTAATGATCTAGTCTCAGTCCTCGCAAATACCAGCAAATGGTTCTTTCAGCAGGACACCGTCTCAGTAAGAAACTGGGAAAAGGTCAAAGCAGACTTCCTTCTTTACAGGGACCTTTATGGACCCCAAACTATCCCCCCCTGTATTTTTTCTGTGTGGCAGCTAGTCCATGATGCCCTTAGTGATGGGGGAGCAGCTGCTTATGAACTAGTGGCTGAGGTATTGCACTCTGCAGCTCAGTCTGAAAGCAAAAAGCCTGCCACATACTCGGCTGCAGCAAGCTCAGCCACAGAAACCCTCCCTTCTCAATCCTCAAATCCGGGGGTAGATTCCTCTTCAGACGAGGGGAATGTGGAGGACAATACAGACTATCCACCTCCCTATGATAGACCACCCCCATCAAACAAAAATCAGCGGCATCCCTCCCCCACCACTCTCCCCTCTGCCCCTCCACTTAACTCCCATGGCTCTGACCCAGACCTTCCTGGGCTTATACAGTCCCTAACTTCTGTTCTTTCGAGATTTGTACCCTCCAACTCTGAAAATTCTCGGGAATCCCTTCTGGCCTGCCCGGTTTCAGTTGTTCAAAATGATCAGGGACAGCAGGTCCGGCAACATTTGGCACTGCCTTTCCAAGACCTCAAGCTCTTGAAAGAATCTATCAGAGACTATGGACTTCAGAGCCCTTTTGTTCACCAAATGTTAGACACCTTTGAAACCTTTATTATGACACCCAATGACTGGAAGGACACTTTCCGCGCGGTTTTGAGCCCAGGGGATTATCTTTTGTGGAAGGGTCAGTTTACAGAACTCTGTGACCAGTATGCTCAAACCAATATTCAAAGAGGTTTTCCCCAACAAACTAAAGAAATGTTAACCGGGGAGGGTCCCAATTATAGTACCAATCAGCAACAATGTTTATATAATCCTGTTGTTTTTGCTCAAGTAGCCTTGGCTGCAAAATCAGCTTGGAAGGCACTGGGATCCAGGGGATAGCCTCACCAATCCCTTACAAAAATCCTCCAGGGCCCCTCAGAGCCATTTGCTGACTTTGTAGCTCGCCTTCCTCATTTCCTCTCCTTCCATTCTTTCCTTCAAAATACCATGGACATTTACTCTACTGTACAAACTTAATACATTTAATATCTAAATAAATCAGCATTTAATATCTAAATATCTTCCTTATGAGAAAGAAATTGCCTTTAAATTTCACATGACTTTGAAGAAATTATACACAGATGATGAGAACAAATTAAGCTAAAACTTAGTAGAAGGAAATAATATATGGCAATGAGAATAAAAGCAAATGAAATAGAGACTAAAAAGACCATAAAAATACAGCAAAACTAACTTTAAAAAAAAAAAAATATGAAAACTTTAGCTAGATTAACCAAGAAAAATAGAGATACTCAAATAAAATTGGTCATGAAAAAGTAGACATTATACCTGATACTACAGAAATGTAAAGGATCATAATATTCTATTATGTGCAAATATACATTAACAAATTTGGCTATCTGGAAGAAATAGATTAATTCCTAGAAATATGTACTCTTCCAAGGCTGATTCAAAAAAAAAAAATAGAAAATCTGAACAGATAGATTTATAGTAAGGAGATTGAATCAGCAAATTAAAAAAAAAAAAAAACAAAAACAAACACACACACAAAATTCCCCCAAAATGCTCAACTAAGAAAACTCTAGGATGATATGATTTCACCTGTATCCCTCCCTTTCTGGCTCTACTTCCGGGGGCTTGTGCAGTCCCTCACTTCTGCTCTTTCAAAATTCACCTCCTCAAGCCCTTCTCAAACATCCCGCGAGGAAAACACCTAGGAGTTTCTCTTTACATATTATTTCTGTAGTTGATATTCCTCTGTCTGTATTACCATAGCTGTAAAAGGCTATGTACATACTTAAATTAATGTAATAAGCTTTACCATAATCTAAAAAAGTCTGTTCACTTATATTTAATAAAGTATCTTAAAAAATAGGCAAAAGGTGTTTTCACCTAGCCGTCATATAGATTAGTTCTCTGCATACCTCTGCTACTTATTTCATCCCAGTGTGCTCATTTTTTTTTTTCTTTTCTAAATGTAAGTTAAAAAATAGACTAACAGAGCCACAAAATTTTAACATAATAAAAATATATATTCAGAGGGTAATAGTCCCCAGTGATACGTTAAGTGAAATTCAACCAAACCTTTCACCTTAAGAAATGCTATTCCAGAAAACTTCCGTATTAACCACCATGTTCACATAGTACTGATTGCTAGTCACTTTGATCCTGTAGTGTATAATCGATGTTTTAATGTGTTACATGCATTTGTTTAGTTTAAACCCTCACAACAACCCATGAGGTAGGCAATAATCCCATTTTATGTATGAGTTGGACTGAGATAAGCTACACAAAAACACCACTGTTAAATAGCAAAGCCAAAATTTGACCTCAAAATCCCAACCACAATACAAACTTTTATTTAAATAAGGAAAAAAGACTACTGTACAATATTACTCTTCAGGTGCAGCCTGTAAAGCCATGGCCTTAAATTGCTTAGCTCTGAGGAAGTGCTTCAGAGATTCTTAGGTTTAGAAATGATACCATCTGGATGCCTTTGCTTAAACCGAGCAACGGCATCTGGGTCTAGTAAATGAATCTCTCTTCGGCTGACTCGCTTACTTCATAGTCCGCCCTCCGATCTGCCCAATGAAGAGGCGCTTTCCAAACCTTCTGAAAATGATCCTCCACCTGCTACTACTCTTCCACCTCCAACTGCAAGCACCCCCCCTCCTTTGCAACATGATTCATTGGACAATAGTTAATAATCCCCCTTTCCTTCTGCAAGTTTCCAGAAAGGGGGGTATTCTCCTGTCATTCTTGTCTACCAATTCCACCACTGGACTTCCTTCTATAGTGTCTTTCAATCTATCATTCAACAATCAATCCTCCCTCAATTGTAGCTGTCAGCTTTCCTCTTGTTGGTCCAGAACCCTCAGCAATTCCTTTGTTGTCATGCGTTTCCCTAAGGTCATTATTATGCCTGTCAATGTGTCTGAGTCTACTTCTCAGGTAATCATCCGAAATAGATAAGCAGGTCCGGCATTGGTTGTTGGCACCTTCGGTAGTTGGCGGCCTAGATCTATCCAACTTCGTACTCAATGCAGATATCAACAACCATCTCGCAGTTGGACTACTCCAGAGTCTCCAGCACCTTTCTCATACAAAATTCCATCAACAACCATCTCGCAGTCGTACTAATCCAGTTGAATCCACAAGTTTCCTTAATACAGGAAGAAATTGACTTACTGACTTTAACTGCTCATGTTCCTTGTATTCCTACCTATGCCTTCATGTGTGTTACAACTGCCATCCTTTTCAACTATTCCTTTCAAGTTCATACCCTTAATGCCTACCTGCGCGGCCCGTGGAACCAAACTTTTCTCAATTTTACTGCACAATTGGCTAATCAAATTCTAACCATTAACAACATCCGTGCTTCAGTACAAAATCCTTGGGGGAAGCAATATCACTCCTAGGTACAATCCTCTTCTGCCTGGAAATCATTTTCTACATCCTGTGGTGCCAGTGGAATAGACGTGGTGCAGTGGAATAGACGAAAAATCTGCAAGTAGCTCTCCAAAACGTGCGCTATTCTCCATTACAGCCCACTGAAAATCCCAGGGTGTGGATAAACACTGCCCTTGACCACCTGTAGGCCAATGACGGGTAAGATGGTGGTGTACCCGTAGCAACCTAAGACAGCTCCACTACCTTACCTAGGATCCTGGTAGTGGGTGGCTATGACGGGTAAGCACGTGAGTACGACTGCCACAACCTAAGACAGGCACAGTGTGTGTCCCCCCCATCAATAAAGTAAAAACGGGGGAGATGTCAGTACCAGGCTTACACCAGCAGGGGGACCTGGGGTGGTGGTCGCTTCCGCCCAAAGATGAGTCACTTCCGCGGAGGCTGATGCAACAGTAACCGGATGTTGCAAATCCACATAAAGTGCATGCGCAGGCTTTCCGAGATATAGCCCCTCCCCTAAAATAAACAGAGTTCCTGCAGCCATCCATGTGAGTGCACGTGTTTTTTCATCCCCAGCCCCTCCGCCGTGTTCCTGAACCCCGTCGGCCTGCAGGCAGGACCGGCAAGTGGCGCCCGAACGTGGGGCACGAGTACGAGGGATCCTCTGAGGGACCGATCAATCAGTAAGGTAAGGATTAGGTAAGTGATCGGCATCATGGGCAATACCATGTCCAAGTGAGATTAATCAAAAATATTTTTCTTCTAAATTATCAGAGTAAAACAACTATGAATAAAAGATGTGGGAGGCCTCCCCTGGTGGCGCAGCGGTTGAGCGCTGGTTTGGGAGGCTGCCCGCAGCCTCTGCAGTGCCAGATCGATGCCCGGCCACCAGCGAGGGCCCCACAAAAAAAAAAAAAAAATGGGCATGTCACTCTTTGAGAAAATATAAGTTATATTTGTTGAACTTACACTGGACCTTCAGTGCTCCTATTCATTTTTCCTACAAAGGATATTTTTGGATCAACTATATATATATATATATATATATATATATATATATATATATATTACAATTGTTTCTTCTTGAAAGATGATGTCATATTTTACTTTAGCTAGAAACTAACTCCTTCTTCAGAGGTAAAGATCATTTTACCCTTGCTCCAGTTCCTAGATTTTCTTGTAACTTTTTTTTTTTGTTCTTTGGTATCTAGTCACAGACCCTACACAATTGCCTTTCAACATCTACATTAATTTTTTCCTCTGCCCTGGAACTCATCAAGTCTTTTATCTGTGGATAAAACATCTTTTGACTCTTTCAGGATTGATTAAAAAAAAAAAGATTTATTTATGTATGCATACAAGAGCTGAGGGACAGGCCAGATGTGGGGGGTGAGAGGATTCACCAGAGACAGAGTAGGGAACAGAACAGGCAGATCGACTGAAATACACTGCTGAAGGGAACAACAGGTGAGACAGGAGAAGTCTACTGCAGCATGTGGGTCATCTCCCTGACCAGGGATGGAACTCATGCTGCAGTGGCTTGCTTCACAGTGCTGACACAAAACCTCTTATACCACCAGGGAGGCCCCACTTCCATAGTTTATATAGAGTTGTTTCAAGGTTCTATTCCCAGTTCTTTCCTTTAATTATTATTTTTTCCCTCTTAGGAGGCTATCTAACATTTTATAGTTAAATACCTATGCTTTAAAAAATATTGAAATATATATTTCCTAAATTGTTTATCCTTCTGAATCTTAACTTCTTAAACAAAAGTCTTTGATATATATTTTTTTCTTAAATTTCTGCTCTTACATTCTTCTCATTTAAGCAAATGAACATCTTAGCAAGATTACATCAAAAGTATGTTTCCCGGAGGAGGGGCGGAGCAACATGGCGGCGAGGAGACGCAGCGAGTAAGATCTCCCATTAAAAAAAAGTTAATAGGGAGGAAAAGCGGCAGGTCCCAGTGAGAACTGGGACACGGAAGATAAACGGACGACTCCAGCAAACTGCCCGAAGAAGAAAGTGGCCATAAAAGAGGACGGGAAGGGAGGGAAGCGCAGAACCCTGCTCCCCTCCCCCGCCCACAGAGGCGGCACTCTCCGACCGGCAGAGAGGAGGAAAACAACAAACCAAAACGCCCAACAAGAAAAACGGACGCAGCAAGTGGGACTGTGAGTGGAAGGAACTATTTCAGCCACCACACCCCGTGAACGGGAGCTGAGGCGAACCCTGCAGGATCCACCGCGGAGGTGAGCTCCACGCACCATTAAAGAGAGCCCCGCCCACCAGGAGGAGACCAGCACCAGCACACAGCCCCGGCCGCCCGGTAAGCTTGCGCGAAAGCGGCGCTCAGATTGCAGCTGCCCAGGCCCCTGCGCCTGTGACCTAGGCTTGCTGGGAGACAGCGGAGGCCCTCCCTGAGTGAGCAGGAACAAGGTGCCCAGGCAGGGGAGTGGGATTCAAAAGGCGACATTCCCGCGCCACTGATCTGGGCTACAGCCCGCATCCTGGAACTGAGGGCTTTGGAACTGAGACCCGGGCGGAGGCCCTCCCTGAGTGAGCAGGAACAAGGCGCCCAGGCAGGGGAGCGGGATTCAAAAGGCTCCATTCCCGCGCCACTGATCTGGGCTACAGCCTGTGTCCTGGAACTGAGGGCTTTGGAACTGAGACCCGGGCAGAGGCCCTCCCTGAGTGAGCAGGAACAAGGCGCCCAGGCAGGGGAGCGGGATTCAAAAGGCGCCATTCCCGCGCCACTGATCTGGGCTACAGCCCGCGTCCTGGAACTGAGGGCTTTGGAACTGAGACCCGGGGCACGAAATTAGGGGCGTGGGTTCCCCACGACGGTGGGGCACAAGGCAGACACAGCACCCCAAAGCCGTTGAGGTGTACCCTACCATCCCCGCTCTGCTCCCTGTCCCACGGGGTGGAAAATCAGCTCCCCAAGGGCTCTAGGAGAGATCTCTGGTGCCACCTAGCGACTTGACCCCAGCACAGGCTACTGAAGGAGCTAGTGGCCAGCTGGGGAGTTAGCCCACACCGGGCCCCTTCCGAACAAGTAGTCTGAGCCCACAGGGAGAGCGAGCACCCACAGCCGGGGCAGACCAGGCGCGCAGAAGAGTGTGCCTGAGACCAGAAGCGCAGGGAGTGTGTCCCACATCACCATTTTAGAACAGGGACATTTCTTCAGTAAAGACTACCTGCAGAAGGCTTCCTCAGGAGCCAGAGGTGAGCGGGGGAAGTTCGCCCACGCCAGACCCCCTCTGGCCTGCAGTCCAAGCCCAGAGGGGAGCAGGAACCCACCGCCGGGGCAGACCAGGCGCACAGGGGAGTGTGTCCCCACATCGGCATTTTAGAACAGGGACTTTTCTCCAGTAAAGGCTGCTTGAAGCTGACAGATGACTCCTGGAAGAACCAGAGGGGAACAGAGAAGCCCACCCAAGATGCCGGCAAGTCCCAACAACACAGTGTCCCAATGCATACGGCAAATTAGAAAACAGACAGTAGGGAGGAGAAGAACCACACGCAACCTAGCAACTCTCCAGAGAAAAAGCACACCACAAAAAGAAAGCCAGCCCCCAGATTGCAACGACAATAACTTGGAAGAATTTCTGAGCCTTCCAGAAAGATAATTTAAAATTGCCGTGATTAAAAAACTGACAGAAGTCATAAAGGAAAACAATGATAAGGGAAAAATAATCAACGATCAGAAGAATGCAACTGAGTCCCTAGAGAGGGAAAACAATGGTCAGAAGAAAGAAATTGAGTCCCTAAAGAGGGAAGTAAAAGAAATGCAGGAGATCAAAGAATTAATGGAAGAACTAAAGAATTCTGGGAAAAGCAATGAAAGCAGAATAGATGAAATGGAAGAACGAATAAGTAATCTTGAAGACACAGAAATAAAAAGAACCAAAACAGAAAAGGAAAGAGAAGTACGAAGGAAAAAGAACGAAGAAAGACTTCGGGAACTATCTGACTCCATGAGGAAAGGAAATATAAGAGTTATAGGAATACCAGAAGGAGAGGAGAGAGATGTAGGAACAGAGAAAATATTCAAAGAGATAATTGAAGAGAACTTCCCAAATGTGAAGAAGGAGCTGAAAATTGATATACAAGAAGCAAGAAGAACATCAAACTTCCACGACGAAAGGAAAAATACAGCAAGACACATAATAGTAAAGCTCCCAAGAATCCAGGACAAGGAAAAAATAATGAAGCTGGCAAGAGGGAAGAAACAGATAACATTCAAAGGAAAACCAATCAGGCTGACATCAGACTTCTCCGAAGAAACACTACGGGCAAGGAGAGAGTGGAGGGACATAGTCAACAGACTCCAAGAAAACAGATGCCAACCAAGAATACTCTATCCCTCAAAGCTCTCCTTCCTCTTTGAAGAAAGAATATGGACCTTCCCAGACAAACAGAAACTCCGGAATTTCATTGCAACTAAACCCCCACTCCAAAAAATACTACAAGGAGTCCTAAAGCCAGAACCTCAGAGCGACGAATAACAATGAAAGAAGGCCAAAAAAAAAAAAGTTATTAAAAGAATAAATAAATAAAATCAAAGGAAAGACAAACACAATGGCAAATACAGATGTTAACATATCAATATTAACTCTAAATGTAAATGGTCTAAACTCTTCAATAAAAAGACACAGAGTTGCAGCCTGGATTAAGAAACAAAACCCAACCTTTTGCTGTCTCCAGGAAACACATTTAGCTACAAAAGATAAAAATAGGCTCAAAGTTAAAGGATGGAAAACAATCCTACAAGCAAATGGACCAAAAAAGAAAGCAGGAACAGCTATACTTATATCAGATAAAACAGATTTCAAACTCAAAAAGATAAAAAGAGACCCCAATGGTCACCACATTATGATCAAGGGGACAATACTTCAAGAAGAAATAACACTCATTAACATATACTCACCAAACGAAGGAGCACCAAAATATATCAGACAACTGTTGTCCTCTCTGAAAACAGACATCAGAGAAAACACATACGTAGTGGGAGACTTCAACACACCACTATCAACAATGGATAGATCAACAAGACAAAAAATAAGTAAAGAAACCAAAGCTCTAAATAAAGACCTAGAGCAATTGGGCTTAACAGACATCTATAGAACACTAAACCCCAAAAAAATGGAGTATACATTTTTCTCAAGCGCACACGGATCATTCTCCAGGATCGATCACATACTGGGCACAAGACAAACATCAACAGATACACCAAGATTGAAATCATATCAACCATCTTTTCTGACCATGAAGGCATCAAACTAGAAATAAACCATAAAAAGAAGGCAAGGAACTTTCCTACCTCATGGAGATTAAAAACCACACTACTGGAAGACCATTGGACTAATGAGGAGATCAAAGAAGAAATTAAAAAATTTTTTGAATTGAACGACAAGGAGGACACCAATATCCTAAATGTATGGGATGCAGCAAAAGCAGTAATAAGAGGAAAATATATAGCAATAGAAGCTCACATCAAGAAACAAGAAAGAACGCAAAGAAACAACCTAATCTCGAAGCTCAAAGATCTAGAAAAAGAACAACAAAAAAACCCCAAAACCAGTAGAAGAAAAGAAATAATAAAAACCAAAGCAGAAATAAATGTAATTGAAACTAAAAAAACAATCCAAAAGATCAATGAAACCAAGAGCTGGTTCTTTGAAAAAATCAATAAAATAGACAAACCCCTAGCCAGGCTCACAAAGGAAAAAAGGGAGAAAGCACAAATAAACAGGATCATCAATGAAAGAGGAGAAATCACAACGGACACAGCAGAAATCAAAAGAATAATCAGTAACTACTATGAACAGTTATATGGAAACAAGTTTAACAATCTAGAGGAGATGGACAAATTCCTACAACTCTACAATCACCCAAAGCTAGATAAAGAAGAAATAGAACACCTAAACAGACCAATTACAAGCAGCAAAATTGAAATGGTAATCAAAAACCTCCCCAAAAACAAAAGCCCAGGACCTGATGGATTTACAAATGAATTCTACCAAACATTCAGAGACGAATTAGTGCCTATCCTTCACAAACTCTTCCAAAAAATTGAGAAGGAAGGGACAATACCAAACACGTTCTATGAAGCCAACATTACACTAATTCCAAAACCGAACAAGGACAACACAAAAAGGAAAACTACAGGCCAATCTCCCTAATGAACACTGATGCAAAAATCCTCAATAAAATTTTAGCTATCAGAATCCAACAATGTATCCATAAGATAATTCACCACGACCAAGTTGGATTCATTCCAGGGGCACAAGGATGGTTTAACATCCGAAAATCAATCAACGTTATCCAACACATCAACAAAAAGAAATATAAAAACCATATGATAATATCAATAGATGCTGAGAAAGCTTTCGACAAAGTGCAACACCCATTCATGATAAAAGCCCTTGAAATTCTTGGGATACAAGGAACATACCTCAACATCATAAAGGCCATCTATGACAAGCCAACAGCCAGTATCATTCTCAATGGTGAAAAGCTGAAAGCAATTCCATTAAGATCTGGAACAAGACAAGGATGTCCACTCTCACCATTGCTTTTCAATATAATACTGGAAGTCCTAGCCAGGGCAATAAGACAAGAGAAAGACATCCAAGGAATCCAAATAGGAAAAGAAGAAGTCAAACTATCACTATTTGCAGACGATATGATATTATACATAGAGAACCCCAAAAACTCCACAGAAAAGCTAATTCAACTCATCAATCAGTTCAGTAAAGTGGCAGGATACAAAATCAACACGCAAAAGTCAGTAGCCTTCCTATACACAAACAATAAATCTGAAGAAGAAGAAATCAAAAAGACCATCCCTTTTGTTATTGAAACAAAAAAAATCAAATATTTGGGAATAAATCTAACAAAAGAGGTAAAGGACCTATACAAAGAAAACTATAAAACACTGTTAAAAGAAATAGAAGAAGACACAAAGAAATGGAGAGACATCCCCTGCTCATGGATTGGAAGAATAAACATTATTAAAATGGCCATCCTTCCAAAAGCAATATACAGATTCAATGCTATTCCAATCAAAATTTCAATGTCATTCTTCAAAGAAATAGAACAATTATTGATGAAATTCATATGGAATCACAAAAAACCCCGAATAGCCAAAGCTCTCCTGAAAAAAAAAGAAGGGAATGGAGGCATCAGACTCCCAGACTTCAAACTATACTACAAAGCCATAATCATCAAAACTGCATGGTATTGGAACAAGAACAGACATACAGGCCAATGGAATCGAATAGAAAATCCAGAAATAAACCCACAGGTTTATGGTCAACTAATCTTTGACAAAGGAGCAAAGACTATGCATTGGAGCAAAGAAAGTTTGTTCAATAAATGGTGCTGGGAAAACTGGGTCGCTCCTTGCAAAAGAATGAAGCTTGACCACCACCTCACACCATACACAAAAATCAACTCAAAATGGATTAAAGAACTAGACATAAGACCTGAAACCATAAAATATATAGAAGGAAATATAGGCGAAACACTACGTGATTTGCACATCAAAGACATCTTTACAGACACATCACCCAAAGCAGTGATAGTGAAGGCAAAGATAAACAGCTGGGACTATATCAAATTAAAGAGCTTTTGCACAGCAAAAGAGACAATAACAAAAACAAAGAGAAACCCCACCAACTGGGAGAACATTTTTGCACCCAACACTAATGATAAAGGAGTGATCACAAAAATCTGCAAAGAGCTGATGAGTCTCAACAACAACAAAGAAAATAATCCAGTCAAAAAATGGGCAGAAGAGCTTAAAAGAAACTTCTCTGAAGAGGAAATGCAAATGGCCAACAGGCATATGAAAAAATGTTCAACATCACTTGTCATCAGGGAAATGCAAATCAAAACTACCATGAGATACCATCTTACACCAGTGAGAATGGCACATATTAAAAAAACTAGCAACAACAAATGTTGGCGAGGGTGTGGAGAAAAAGGAACTCTTCTGCACTGTTGGTGGGAGTGCAAACTGGTCCAACCACTGTGGAAAGCTGTGTGGAGATTTCTGGACCTACTAAACATAGAGCTTCCATATGACCCAGCAATTCCACTCCTAGGTATTTACCCAAAGGACACAGAAACATCAATTCCAAAGAACACCTGCACCCCTATGTTTATAGCAGCACTGTTTACAATAGCTAAGCTTTGGAAACAACCCAAATGCCCAAAAATAGATGACTGGATCAAGAAGATGTGGTACATATATACCATGGAATATTACTCAGCATTCAAAAAAGATAAACACATGCAATTTGCTGCAACATGGATGGCGCTGGAAGGGATCATGCTCAGCGAAATAAGCCAAAAAGAAAAAGAAAAATACCGGATGGTCTCACTCATAGCAGGAATCTAGAAAACTTAAATAAGGGACCAGGAAAATGAATAACTATAAGAAAGTGAAAATCAAAATCAACAAAAAACTATGAACCAGAGACACTTTTAGGGGGGCGGGGGTGGGAGGGGAGGGATTGGGGTCAGAATGGGGGGCTGCAATTGTATGGGGAATATAACAATAAAATTTATAAAAAAAAAAATAAATAAATAAATAAATTACCAGTAAAAAAAAAAAAAGTATGTTTCCCACCTGATTCATTTTCTTTATCATGCACTGCTTTATTTCTCTTTGAAGTACCATTATCTCATGACTAGAAGTGAGAAACTATTTTCCACAACTTCAGTTTCTCTTTATGCATTTGTGTCTCTGACTTTCTGTTGTGTTCTTTGTAGTATTATGCCTATCCTTCTCCCTTGCCTTTTGGGCTTTTTATAATAGCTCTTTGGAATGTATCCCATGCAACATCTTTTCTCTTGCAAATTATTGTTATTGTTAGCAATACCAAGGGGTGACATGGAACCCCCAAATTTGCATGCTTTAAATGGGTTCTTCTATTCCATAAAGACAAAGCATATTCTTAGTGTGAAAGAACATCAATAGGTTAGTGTGCCTAGAAAGGGAAGGAAAGAACATCAATAGGTTAGTGTGCCTAGAAAGGGAAGGATATAGTTTCCAAATGAAACACCCTGAAGTTACCTATCCCCTTAATGGTAAATGCCCAGTCAAAGTTGGCTGAAAGTGGGGCCACTGAGACCCAAAAGCTTGCCACAAGTCTAAGGCACCATCTGGCATGGAAACTTTCCCTTTTATGGAGATTACACTGTTACATTATCATGTGACAAACTAGTGTTTGAGTAAGTTGTCATTTCTTAAATGATAAAAATGAAATAAAAAAAGTCAGGTGGTTGCTCTGAAATATGAAAATATGATTACAATCCATATTCCAATGTTTTGCTTGTTATTCTGCCTATTTACTAAACAACTTCTAAATATGTAAATGAGTAAATAAAAATGTCATTGGCATTATCATAATAAATTATTGCCTAATAAATAAAAGATAGTAATAATTCAAAGCTGTGGCTTGCTAAATCTTATTAAATATTAATTATCACCTATGGAATATAGTTTTTTAATGATTCACCAGAATATCTAGAGGTGGAGTTCTAATACTATATATGTTATTGTTTTTTAATAGCCTCAATTGAATCTGATCTCAGGCAGGATTGAGAAACAAATGCTTCCCTTGTGACTCACACTGTGATCCTTTGAAGAACAGTAACAGTATCACACTTACAATAGGTAAAGAATTCAAATTTGGGAGGTGGCTTTCAATTCTGTATTTCTAAAGCAATTTCTTAAAGTGGCCCTTAGAATGTTAAAGATAATTATATTTAACCAACGTTGGAGTACACCAAGTAAAACAGAACTGTTTAGTGCTTTTAATATGCAAACATATGAAATGCTTCTCCAAGAAAATGTATGTTCAGAATTGATGAGATGTTATTTTTCTCTTTTTTATTAAGTTGTCAAGATTTACATGCCTATATAATTGTTGGGTTACATATATATATCTCCATATCTGCAATGTTTCACCCACACTCCACCAAACTTTCCATGCCAAACCCTATCCTCTCCTCCTTCCCTAACGTTCCCTCTGGTAACACATAGGATTTGGTTTGCTGTATTGTATTTTGCCAGAAAATGTTTGCAATTATTTGTATTCCTGTCTTTCACTTTCTGAATAACTTCACATAGTATAATTACCTCAAGTTCCATCCATTATGTACCTAAATACTTAATCTATAGCTGATACTTAATCTATAGTTTTCCACTGAGTATATATTCCACAACTACTTATCCAGTCATCTGCCCAAGAACATTTAGGATGCTTCCAATTGTCCATGAGCATTTAGGATGCTTCCAATTTGGCAATTGTGGACAGTGCTGCTCTGAACATGACTTTTCCCCCCATATTGGGATTTCTGGATCATATAGAATACCAATATTTATTTGCTGAAAAAATCTCCATACCATTTGCTATTGATGTTGCAGAAACTTGTTTTCCCTCCAACAGTGTATAAGAATTTGGTTTTCTCTTCATTTTGAAATGGACCATTCTCACGGGGGAAGGTGGTTTCCCTTTGTGGGATTTATTTACATTTCCCTTATTATTAAGTGGCATTGAACAATATTTCTTGTTCATTTCTTCCTTAGGAAAAAAAAAATGTCTACTTAGATCTTTTGCCCATTTTTTAATTGGTTGTCTTTTTTATTGTTGTTGGATTATATAAATACTTTGTATAATTTGGAAATTAGCTGCTTCTCAGATGTACAATGTGCAAATATTTTCCACCATTTTGTAGGTTACATAAAAACCTTTCCATTTTTGTGAGATGCAAAGGCTTTTCAGTTTGATGCATTCTCTTTTTCATTTTTTTGATTTTGTTTCTCTTGGCATTTGAGTTAATTATCCAAATACATTTTTGCAGTAGATTTCCTATAGTGTATCCCAATGTTTTAAGTATTTTACAGTTTCACTTTTTATATCCAAATATTTATTAATTGATTTTTTTGTATAAAGTATGGACTTTCTTTCTTTCTTTCTTTCTTTCTTTCTTTCTTTCTTTCTTTCTTTCTTTCTTTCTTTCTTTCTTTCTTTCTTTCTTTCTTTCTTTCTTTCTTTCTTTCTTTCTTTCTTTCTTTCTTTCTTTTTGGCATAAATTTATCCATGTTTCCTAACACAATTTGTTAAAAAGGCTTTCCTTTCTTCATTGTACAGACGTGGCTCCTTTGTCAAAGATTAACTGTCCAAATTGTGTGTGTTTATCTCTGGCTTTCTATTCAGTTCCATTGATCTGTGTTTCTGTTTTTGTTCCAATACCATATTGTTTTGATTATTCTTCGCTGTGTAGTATAGTCTGAAGTCACAGAATGTGATCCTTCTTTGTGTCAACACTGTTTGGCTGGCCTGTTATCCATAAGAGGACAGGTAACTTAAGCTGCTTTGTTAGGAGAGTATATTCTTACTCATCTTTTCTATTGCATACTAATTCTATTAAAGTTATTTTTTGTTAAAGTCTTATGCACTAAGAGTATGTTCAAGTTTATGTGGTAGAAGGCAGAACCTATTTGAAGCATGCATGTTTGGATATCCTAAGATGCTCCTAAGCCTGCCCACTAACAAAAGGTTCTGGGTGGCATATTTTATGCACACACTTGGTTCCTTTCAAGGGAGTGACAAGACCTTTTTCTCTCATGAGTTCTTCCCTCTGCTTTTGGGTTCTTGAATGATCCCAACCTGTTTTGTACCTCAAGACATTGTTGTCTTATATCTGGGAGGGTGGTGGAGGGAATTCCCCTTGCCTGCAATGGCTGTGGAACTACCAAGACCTAGTCTAGACTTCCACCAGCTTGTAACTGCACTACTTTTCTGAAAAGTTCCTCTAGTAAAATTTCTAGTACACTTTTAGGCAATGGATGTTGACCTCCAGCCGTGAACCATGCTTATCTTCACCTCTTCCCTCACCTTCCCTGTAACAAGCCACCAACCTTAGTGTAAATCATCTAGTTTTCTTGTTACTTATAGAATTTCTTTGTGCTACAAAACATATTTGATAAATATTGATATATCAATGTTTTTCACATGTGCACTATCAATATTTGAGTGATATTGTTGCAATGATAGTTATTATTTAGGGTATATCTCACATATTTCTGGAAATTTTGCAATTATGAGATCCTTTCATGAAAAGGCAGTTAAGGTGCAATGCTAATACCACTACGGCCTGAGTGTGAGCAATGGCCAGGGATCTAACCCACTTAGGGTGCAGCAGGCCTCTCCTGTCTTGACCACTGTTCCCCTCAGCAGTGTATTTCAGTAAATCTGCCTGTTCTGCTCCTCACTCTGTTGCTGGTGAATCCTCTCACCCCTTTGCACCTCTGGCCTATGCCCCAACTCTTCTATGCAATCAACCAAATCACTCAATCACTCACTCAATCAATCAATATTTAAAAAAAAAGAAAATTCAGAAGTATACCTTTCTGATTTTAATAATTAAGAATACCCCCATAAGTTACCAAACACTCTGTGGGAGGTGGCACTATCATAGCTCTACAGTTATTTTCAACAAGTCATTAGGCAAAGAATAGGGGAGATTTAGTTTACTAATAATAAGGAATGATTTTCATTGCAAATAACTGAGAGTCTCTTTAACATTGGTCTAGGTCTTTTTTGTTTGTTTAGCTCATTATGTAAAAATTGACCTATGTTAATACTGTAGATTTGCCACCCCTCAGTTACAGCACTTTAGGGAGTTTACATTTGTCTATGGTTTTTGCCTGGTGCAAATATAACAAAACTCCAAACCTGATGGAGATAATTTCATTGATGATGTGGATGGGATTGCCCAGGCCAGAAAGATTTCATCAACTTTAATGCTTTATCCTTACCTTTCATATGTCCACCAGAAACATTATTTTCTAAATCATTGATCAAATTATACAATTGCTCTAATAAAAATTATTTTATTTTTTTTCCATTGCTAATGCTTAAAATCTCAGTCTATATTTATGACATTTAAAAAGATCATAATACCTTAACAAATTTTGTCTTTCATGCACATCTGCACACTCACACACACTCTCCTTTTCTGTTTATTTCAGTAACTCCTATTTTTTTTTCTGATTTAATCAGTACTATTTGTGAAATTATAATTTATATCTCTTTTCTCTTGCTACTTGCGATGTTCTGTTTAATTGCCCAATAAAAATCTTTAATTTCCAAAGCATCTTACAGATGTCACATTTTCTGCAAAAATTCCCTAGTTTCTACTTACCATTCACTTCTTTTTGTTTATGACTTCAGACTATTATGGCACCCTATGGCAACATTCTACCTTGAATTATAGTGAATGGTGCATATAGTGGGGGTATTTTCTTCTGGAACTTCCCTACTTTACCATTTGGCTTATTAGAGGAGAAGATTTTTTTTTTCCTATTTCTTTTTTTTTTCTACTTTTTTTTTCTATTTTTTACATCATTGTTCATTTTTAAACAATATTTGCTTCCCCCTCACCTCCTCAGGTGTAGTCCCCACAGAGTTACCTTCCCCAATGCACCCGTGCACCATCACCTCAGTCCCCTGTGCTCCTCCCTCCCTCCCTCTGATCCCTCTTCCTCCTCCTCCCCTGCAAGATGTCTTTGGTTTATAATTGTCCATTTTTGCTTTGTTGTGTTTTGTACTGTTTTTTTTTTTTTTTTAAAGATTTATTTATTTATATATACAAGCACTGGGTACAGACTGAGGAACCTCCACACAACTTTCCATAGTGCTTGGACCAGTTTGCACTCCCACCAGCAATGTAGGAGAGTTCCTTTTCAACACATCCTCTCCAACATTGTTGTTGCTTGTTTTTTTTTTTTTTTTTTTTGATATGTGCCATTCTCACTGGTGTAAGGTGGTATCTCAGTGTGGTTTTGAGTTGCATTTCCCTCATGATAAGGGATGTTGAGCATTTTTTCATATGCCTGTTGGCCATTTGTATTTCCTCTTTGGAGAAATGTCTTTTGAGTTCTCCTGCCCATTTCTTTCTTTTTTTTTTTTTTTAATTTATTTATACAAGGACTGGGTACAGTCAGAAGCGCGGGAGGGTGAGAGAATGCATCAGAGCCCGAGCAGAGAGCAGAACAGGCAGACTGACAAAGTACACTGTTGAGGGGAGCAATGGGCAGCAGGAGAGGTCTGCGCACCACGTGGGACCCTCACCCCCCAGGCCAGGGATACAACCGGCACTGCAGAGGCTGCGGGCAGCTTCCCAACACAGTGCTCAACTGTTGCGCCACCGGGGAGCCTGATTCTGTCCATTTCTTTCTTTCTTTCTTTCTTTCTTTTTTTTTTTAAAGATTATTTATTTATTTATTTATACAAGCACTAGGTACAGTCAGAAGCACCGGAGGGTGAAAGAATTCACCAGAGCCAGAGCGGGGAACAGAACAGGCAGAAGGACCGAAATACACTGCTGAGGGGCGCAGCGGGCGGCAGGAGAGGTCTGCACGCCATGTGGGACCCTCACCAGCAACCGGGGAACGAACCTGCGCTGCAGAGGCTGCCAGCAGCTTCGCAGCCCAGCGCTCAAACGCTGCACCACCAGGGGAGGCCCTCTGCCCATTTCTTGACTGGATTGTTTATTTTGCTTTTGTTGAGTCATGTGAGTTCTTTGTATCTTTGTGATTAGTCTCTTATCAGTTGACTTGAGTACAAAGATTTTTTTCCCAATCAGTGGGGTGTCTCTCTGTTTTGGTTAATGTCTCTTTTGCTGTGCAGAAACTTTTCATTTTGATGTAATCCCAGGTGTTTATCTTTGCCTTCACTATCACTGTTTTGGGTGATGAATCTTTAGAAATGTTACTGATATCATGTCTTTTAGTGTTTTACCTATATTTTCTTTATATATTGTATGGTTTCAGGTCTTATGTCCAGTTCTTTTATCCATTTTGAGTTGATTTTTGTGCATGGTGAGAGGTAGTGGTCTAGTTTAATTTTTTTGCATGTGGTGGTCCAGTTTTCCCAGCACCATTTATTGAATAAATGGTGAGAGAGAGAGAGTATCTTAAAATGCCACAATACCCTCCTTATTCTTGAGGCGCTTGCAGTTTGCACCCAAAAATCTTACACTATTTAAAAAAAAAATCTTCTAGCAAAGGATCATGAAGGGAATTATCCACTAAGACTGGAATGTGTCTACCTAACATTGCTCCTCAGATTTAATGTTCACAATGACTCATTTTGCCCAAGAAAAATACTACCTCCAGCATTTCTGGGATCATCCCTATAAATGAAATGGCAAAAGCAGTCACCCTAGCATACACTGCCCATATTCCATGTTGCTTCCAACCTTTTTCTGTAACATCTGCTCTGTGCCCCAATCTGATATCATTCTGAACCCTTGTATGATCCAAGGACATCCTGCCCACCTAGAAGAGAATAAAACTAACAGATGCATTTTGTTTTGAACAGTGTTACCTGGATGAAAAGGTCCTATCCAGCTAAGAGTTTCTTTTATCATTTTTATACACACCAAGACTTTTCCTATCACTGTGGTAGTAGGACCAAGGAAGTCAAGAGATATGAAGATAAAGAAGTCTTAGCAGTGGACCCATATATTAAATACATGGAGACAGACTCCATAGACAGGACCTTAACCAACCACATTTCTTGTCAAAGTCATCTCCTGGTCTCAGGCCTCATGCGGATCCTTGGGAACATGCCCTATCTCTCATTTTGCTGCAATAATTCCACACCTTGGTGACAGGTAGATTCAGTCACCATCATGTGGATTCTGGTTTCTTAGTAATGGCTACCAAAATAGATTCTGGTTCCTTAATTGCTTACTTTAGTCAGCAATTTGGGGAAGCTGCATCATCAGCTGCATATTTACCCTCAAGGAAATGTAAACATTTCTGATGATCTCCTTCTCCTATACCCTCCACCTCAGTCTCTTGTTTCATGGACTGTGAAAGGAATTACAGCCATAGCAATGGAAGTTATATATGAACTGGCTGCTGTGTGAGGTTTAGCAAGTGGTGTGGGCTATTATGTGTATACCTTCCAAACACTTTTGCACCAATTTAGAGCAAAATGCCAAAGTCTGGGAAAGTGATTAAAATCCTCTCAAACATCTCTTGACACTTTCACCAATCCGGTACTGGATCACACAATAATTCCGGATTACCTCTTGGTTGAACAGGTAAAGTTTTGTGTACTACATCACGTATCATTTAATTTTTATATAAATGCCTCAGGGGAGATTGAGGTCAGAATTAACAATCTACAAAGGGTTAAGTGACCCAGGGATAGAAGCAGCAATCTGACAGGATAGATATAGAATATCCTTAGAAAGTACCTGCCCTCAGTTACCTCTTTGCTCCTCTTAGCAGGATCTCTCACCTTTATCCTGATTTTATTAATATTTTGATCACACACACTTAAACTCATTGTTAAATTTGTCTCTGTGTAGAGTCAACAAGCTTCAAATTCTCCTCTAAAAAGGATATAAACCAATACAATAAGGCCATCACTACGATAGTACCTATGCCTCCTTTCAGGCCCTAGAAGAATAACCAACCACCAGTCACCCTGAGGTTAGCTTAGAAGAGATCATATCCCAGGTCCTTTAGGCAGCAACAGCTCTATGTCCAGATCCATAGAGGGGCCTCCCCTGGTGGCGCAGCGGTTGAGATGCTGGCAGTCTCTGCAGCACCGGTTCCATCCCCGGCGGCCAGCGAGTGTCCCACATGGTGTGCAGACCTCTCCTGCCACGCCCACTGCACCCCTCAGCAGTGTACCTCGTAGGTCTGCCTGTTCTGCTCCCTGCTCTGGCTCTGGTGAATCCTCTCACCTTCCTGCACTTCTGACTGTACCCAGTGCTTGTACAAATAAATAAATATTAAAAAATATATATATATAAAAGACTAACCATCCAACTTCAACTCCATAAATGACTTTGGCCCAGGTATGGTCGGAGGGTATTGATGGTGGCCTAGGAACAGAAAAAAGGAGTTGGTAGATTCACAAAGCCATAGTCTAGAGATTGGGGTGTTGACAATTTACAAGCAGCTAGACCAAAAAAGCTACAGTGGAAAGGAAATAAAGGTTAAAAAGAAGAAGAAGGAAAAAGCACCTGGTGTGAAATTCCACTAGAAAGGATATACACACCACCCCCAGCTGCTAGGTGGGTCAGCTATTTCCCTAATGACTGCTGCTTTCTTGTGATGCAAGCACATTTTTCTCAATTAACTTACTGTTTGTTGCTGAATGGAGACTTTGTTGAATTTTTATAAAATTGAAGAACCCCCACAAGTGCATTAGGTACAAATCGCCCATCACTACTATATAATAATTAATATTGAAATATATATACACAGATATAATTTATAATAAATCTTATAAACATCAACTTTATCATAGACAATTTTTTGAGAAGTAATGCTAAATATTTTAAAGGTTTATGTTATTGTCATTAATTTTCACTTTATATGAATATTCTCACTGAATTTCAGGTTGGAGTCATTTCAGTTGGTTTGGCTTTAGCCTTTGGTTTTGTGAAAACAGAACTTGCTGTGCTGAGCATCAAAACACTAGAGCTGCTTATCTGTGAAGCTGTCAGCTATTTTCTTACTTGGCCATGGCTCTGTTCACTCAGTGTGTATAACATGACATAATCATGGGGAAGGTTTTAATTTACATTCCTGTTCCAGTGCACACAAAGGACTTTTTCTCTATATTCTTTAGTAATGAAAAGAAATAAAAGAGGGCCTCCCCAGTGGCGCAGCTGTTGAGCGCTGGGTTGCGAAGCTGCTGGCCGGCAGCCTCTGCAGCTCTGGTTCGATCCCTGGCTGCCGGGTGAGGGTCCCACATGGTGCGCAGACCTCTCCTGCTGCCCCGCTGCTCCCCTCAGCAGTTTATTTTGTAAGTCTATCTGTTCTGTTCCCGCTCTGGCTCTGGTGAATTCTCTCACCCTTCCACACTTCTGAGTGTACCCAGTGCTTGTATAAATAAATAAATCTTTAAAAAAAAAGTAGAAGAAATAAAAGAAAGAGAAATAGAATACAAACTCAAATGAGTCTGAGCTGTGGTGATAATCATTCATAATTTCTCTACTAACTTTTCTTTGCTTTAATGAGTTTTAGCAGATTATACTTAGCTGCAGCTCAAAATCCCTATATATAACGTTATTTGGAGTACCAATTAAAGAGAAGAATGGGCAACGATGGTCTAAAATATATGGAGGCATCTGATGCATAGTTTTTATTTAGATTAAATAGTACAAATAAGCAAAATGTCTAAAATGAATTTTTGAGTTTTACATAAAGTTGAGAAAAATGTTCATTGTGTTTATCAATTAGTATTTGGCACATTGCCTTAGTTGTGTTTTAGATATTATTTAGGAGCATGCATTAAAATTCTACACAAAGTATTTTTGACACCACCACTAACCAAGTTCTTTGACATATTTATTTGAAAACTATAAATTTTTAATGACCTAGTTCTTGGTAAATCAACTATAAAATCTTCAAAGATAAGTGCAGTCAGGATTAATTCTTTCGCGGAAATAGAAAAGTCATACACTATACTAATGATTCTTTTTTAAAAAAGGTTTATTTATTTATGCATACAAGGGCTGGGGTGCAGGCCAGAGATGGGGGGTGGTGAGAGGATTCACCAGAGACAGAGAGAGGAGCAGAACAGGCAGATGGACTGAAGACACTGCTGAGGGGAGCAGCGGGCAAAATAGAAGAGGACTGCTGCGTCATGGGTATCACCTGCCTGGTCAGGGATGGAAATCGTGCTGCTCCAGGCAGCTTCACAGTGCTGAAACTTAACCCCTTGCACCACCGGGGAAGCCCCTATACCAATGATTCTAAAACTGAGATCCAAGAGCAGATGGATGGGTTTCACGTTTTCCAGGAATACTCTAAATATTTAAGCAAAGTTTACAGAGATATATACTTTCCTGAAGAGTAAACAATTCCACAGAACTATACAAGATTACGCAGGTTCATAGGATATATGTGAATTTCTATATGAGAAACCCAAATTTTTGAAATCTTAACATGATGGAAAGTTCTTTCTTCTTCATTTAAAAATCTAGGTTAGTATGTGACTTTACATTCTGAGATGTTCAATATCTAGGAATCTTTGATCTTCCATAATTTTATTATTTTATTTTGATGTTTTCACTATTAGATAAACATTTCAACTAACATAGAGATCCTCTTTCCTTTAAATACAATGCCTCATTAATTAGAATTAGAAAGTCTTCCAAAAATGAGTGCTTTACTACCTTAAATAAGGGGATATATGAAAATCAATATTCTCATGACAAACACACAATGTAAGATGCTTAGAACAATATTTAGTACATAGTAAGGATACATTAACTTTTAGCTATTTTAACTATGGGTTCTTTTAAAAAGCTCTATTTTATAAAGGTTGGAAAGAAAATGGTACGAGAAGAGGATTTAAAGTAATATGAATTATAAATTATTTACTCCAATTAGCATTGTCTTTTTTGTTTATAAATAATCGAATTCTGTAATTCTCTTTAATAATATTGTGTGATCCATTTCTCCCATAATGGTAGGTATAACAATAATGGACTGAATAGTTGACACATTTCAGAATGTCATTTTTGCTTTGTAATGACTGAAAAGCATTCTGTTTGGTATGAGACTTCAGCCTTAGCTATTATTTCCTCAAACAATGGGACAGCTATTCTAAATTTGGACTAAAGGACGATTGTTCTACTGTAATGACTTTTAGCCACTAATATCATCTAATGTTAAAGGAAGGGTTCTGAATTTTTTTTTTTTGATAAAAGAAACACATCTTATCTCCAAGCAGAGGACTGATTATTAAGTGTAAATATTTCTAAATTGTCATAAGAAATCAATATTATTATATGTGTTTTATTTATCATTGTTACTATTTATACTATTTCTATGTAGGAAATTTTGTAGTTAACTATTCTTTCTAGGTTTGCTTTGTAGTTTCTGTATGAATTATAGCATATATTGTTGTAGATTCTGAACTTCATCAAATCTAAGTCCTGTAAGAAGCCATATTCATTACATTTTATACAAACCACATGTTAAGCATCAAATAACATTATTATTTTCCTTTTCAGTATACTTAGAATTAAATATCATTAATTATCCCAAGCACTACATAATACAATTGTGTTACAGTAAACACCATTCTGCACAATTGAATATTTTTTAGAAATAATATTAAGAGCATTCAAGTGTTAGATTTATGAATACAATCAGTGAGTTTTATTGTTCCTTTCAATTCCAAAATGTCATTAGTCTGTTATGTTATTAATTATAATACCTGTGTTTTAATTCTTTTATTTTTAAGAATTATTTTATTTATACAAGAACTAGGGTACAGGCTAGATGTGCGGGAGGGTGAGAGGATTCACCAGAGATAGAGTGGGGAACAGAACAGGTAGACTGATGAAATACACTGCTGAAGGGAGCAGCAGGCAAAACAGGAGAGGTCTGCCTTGGCATGCGGGTTGCTCCTAGGCCAGTGGGGATCCAACCAGCACTGCAGAGGCTGCAGACAGCTTCACAGCACTGCACTTAACCGCCTGTGCCACCAGGGTGGCCCTGTGTTTTAATTCTAATTCAACTCTTAACTATGCGATCATGGATGAGTCATCTAAATTTCCAATTCAGTAAAGCCACATTAATTATCTCTAGATGTGTAGATTACTTATAATCTACACTTAATATTTGGGAGTACTATTCTGAATAAAAGTACTTTAAAAAAAAATATTGAGGGCCTCCCCGGTGGAGCAGTGGTTGAGCGCTGGGTTGCAAAGCTGCCCGCAGCCTCTGTAGCACCGGTTTGATTCCCGGCCACTGGGTGAGGGTCCCACATGGTGTGCAGACCTCTCCTGCCACCCGCTGCTCCCCTCAGCAGTGTATTTCAGTCAGTATGTCTGTTCTGTTCCCCGCTCTGGCTTTGGTGAATTCTCTCACCCTCCCACGCTCTGACTGTACCCAGTGCTTGTATGAATAAATAAATCTTTTAAAAATATATTGATTAAGCTCTGCAATTTCCAGTGCAAGTGACAAAAACACATTTACAAATAATAAGATATCTAGTGAAGTAATTTCTTGGAAGTAAAAGAGATATTTATCTTTGAGCACGTAACATGGCCAGATTATGATGACCAATTGTAGGAGATAATATGATTGAGCAAGGTTTGGACTTAAAACCACTTTGTGCTTGTAGCCAAGTCTTGATCTATAATCAGAGAAGCTATAAAGCAAAGAATTAGATGCAATAAAACAAACAAAAAACTAAAATTCATGTCCCTATTTTTTTTAAATGAAAGTCTAGTTATATCATTAATGTGCATTTTCCTCACATAAAAAGGAGAGTTTAAGTGGACATTTGTACATATACAGATTAATGTTTATTATATAATAAAATACATTCAATTTTATACAGTACTTGTGAGGAATATCTTCTTACAGATCTAGATAAACTCATTTGTTCAAATAAAGACATGTGTTTTAGTTTTTTAATGCTGCCATAGCAAATTACTACAAACCACATGTGTGTTAATGATACCATAGCTTCAAATATGTGGTGAAAAACAGAAATTTGTTTCACAGTTTTGAAGTTTAGAATTCCAAAATCAATATGTTGGCAATGTTGGTTCCTTGTGATGTCTGAGAGAGAAGAATTTAGAACAGGTCTCTCCCTTTGGCTTGCAATATGGTCATATTCATTTTCATATGGAATTCTCCCTGTATGTTGTCATTTTAACTTGATTAAACCTGAAAAGAACCTACCTCCAGTTAATATAATTTTCTGAGATATTGAGAGTGTAGACTTTTTTGTTTTTTAGATTTATTTATTTATTTATACAAACACTGGGTACAGTCGAAAGCACGGAAGGGTGAGAGAATTCACCAGAGCCAGAGCGGGGAACAGAGCAGACAGACCGATGAAATACACTGCTGAGGGGAGAAGGGGGTGCAGCAGGAGAGGTCTCTGGTGCCATGTGGGACCCTCGCTGGCAGCAGGAGATCGAACCAGCGCTGCAGAGGCTGCGGGCAGCTTCGCAGCCCAGCGCTCAACCGCTGCACCACCAGGGGAGGCCTGAGAGTATAGACTTTAACCTTATGAATGTTTGAGGGTCATAATTTATTTTTTAACTATTTTATTTTAGATATTTTTTACATCATTTTTCATTTTTGCACAATGTATGTATTTTCATTTTGGTTATATTCCCCATATAATTGCACCCTGCCTTATTTTGACCCTAATCCTTCTTCTCCTCCCCTCCCCACCCCGGTAGTGTTTCTCTGGTTTATAGTTGCTTGTTGATTTTGATTTTTACTTTGTATTAATTAGTCTTTTTCCTGGTCCCTTATTTAGGTTTTCTAAATTCCTGCTATGAGTAAGATCGTCCACTATTTTTCTTTTTCTTTCTGACTTATTTCAGTGAGCATGATCCCTTCTTGCTCCATCCATGTTGCTGCAAACTACATGAGTTTATCCTTTTTGATTGCTGAGTAATATTCCATTCTGTATATGTACCACATCTTCTTGATCCAGTCATATATTTTTGGGCATTTGGGTTGTTTCCATAGCTTAGCTATTGTAAACAGTGCTGCTATAAACATAGGGATGCAGGTGCCCTTTGGAATTAATGTTTCTGTGTCCTTTGGGTAAATACCTAGGTGTGGAATTGCTGGATCATATGGAAGCTCTATGTTTAGTAGGTCAAGAAATCTCTACACAGCTGTCCATAGTGGTTGGACCAGTTTGCACTCCCACCAGCAATGCAGGAGATTTCCTTTTTCTCCACAACCTCGCCAACATTTGTTGTTGCTAGTTTTTTTAATATGTGCCATTCTCACTGGTGTAAGGTGGTATCTCATTGTAATTTTGATTTGCATATCCCTGATTACAAGTAACAACAATGTATCCATAAGATAACTTACGAAGACCAAGTAGGATTTATTCCAGGGACCCAGGATGGTTCAACACCCGAAAAATCAATCAGTGTTATCCAACAAATCAACAAAAAGAAATATAAAAACCATATGATAATATCAATAGATGCTGAGAAAGCTTTTGACAAAGTGCAACACCCATTCATGATAAAAGCCCTTGAAATTCTTGGGATACAAGGAACATACCTCAACATCATAAAGGCCATATATGACAAGCCCACAGCCAGTATCATTCTCAATGGTGAAAAGCTGAAAGCATTTCTATTAAGATCTGGAACAAGACAAAGATGTCCACTCTCCCCAGTGCTTTTCAATATAATACTGGAAGTCCTAGCCAGAGCAATAAGACAAGAGAACGGCATACAAGGAATCCAAATTGAGGGTCATGATTTAAATAATAACAACTAGAATTAATCCCCATTGAATTTTTAGCTACAGATGAGTATAATTTATCTCTCTTTTTAGTAATTTTCTCTTCCCTTCACCCTTCCTAAATTAGTGGACATTGTACTATCTATTTTTCTGTGGTTTCCTTTCTTGTGAATATACAATGACATACTACCCAGCTAAAAAAAGATGAACTTTTGCCATTTGCAACAACTTGGATGAAACTAAAGAGGATAACACTAAGCAAAATAATTCAGAAGGAAAAAGACAAACACTGAATGTTTTCATTTATATGTGGAATGTACAGAAGCAAAGCAAAGGGTCAGACAAAAACAAACCAGAAATCTGGGCCTCCCTGGTGGCACAGCAGTTGAGCGCTGGGCTGCAAAACTGCCCGCAGCCTCTCCAGTGCTGGTTCGATCCCAGGCCACCAGCGAGCGTCCCACATGGCGCGCAGACCTCTCCTGCCGCCCGCTGCTCCCCTCAGCAGTGTACCTCGGTCCTTCTGCCTGTTCTGCTCCCTGCTCTGGCTCTGGTGAATTCTCTCACCCTCCTACGCTTGTGACTGTACCCACTGCTTGTATACATAAATAAATAAATCTTTAAAAAAAAAAAGAAATCTGACTAGAATTGCAGGTACTAGCAGGGAGTGAGAAGGTAGGGGACAAAGTGTGGAGGATGCCAAATGGACTATGGTGAAGGATTGTGGGTGTGATCCTCTAACTAAAATCTCTGAATTATAGATAGTGTTATAAACTAGTGTTTCCTCAATAAAATATAATCCCAAAATTCAATCCAGAGGAATCTGAGAAAAATCTAAAATATCTAAGAAATTTTTATGATGGATTTTATGAACTTCGCTATGACTTTTCTTTCCTTCTGTTGTTTCATTTCCCCTGTTATTAGCACAGAATTTCACAGTACTAAGAATAACCCAGGTAGTTAGGATGCCTACATTCTCTGCTACACCAGTGGTCAGGCAGGAGTATCTAAGGTTATTGGAAATGGGAGAAGGAAAAAATTTCCCCAACTGTTATGTAGGCAGTGGAGGTTGTATGGAAAGATTGCTCTGCCAATATGACTTCCTTGAAAAACCCATACTGATAGGGATCCCTGTACAGTCTGTGGTGACTTAGTTAAGGAATAGCCAGAGATATTTTTCTTTTGGGTCTCTAGGATTATTGTTTATTAAATCTTGTATGCTGAGTGCATGTTTGTTCCCAGATCACTTGCTCTGGATCAAAGTAATTGTGGGAGAATTGGTAAGGGGGACTTTGAACTATTTCTTTTCTTTGTTATATTCCATTTTCCCATAATAATTCATCACTAAAATTGATCTTAATTCCTATGGCTGCAGAATTCTAGTAAGTACTTCTTCATTGATGTTGATTTCATTTCTCTAGATTTTCTTACTTGGTTCATTTCAAGCCATGGGATTCGAAAGATTGTTAATAAACTAGTCTCAAAAGAAGAGGGGTTGAATATGAGCATTAGTTTATATTTTTCTCTCTGAAAACCCTTGCTTCTACATAGCTATTTTGACCTGCTTGTCTATGAAATAAATGGATAAACATTGTCAATAAACCACTACGGCTCACCAATAGGTCCAATACACTTTTATTTTTTTTTTATTTTTTTTTTAAAGATTTATTTTTATTTTATTTATACAAGCACTGGGTACAGTCAGAAGTGCGGGAGGGTGAGAGAATTCACCAGAGCCAGAGCGGGGAGCAGAGCAGGCAGAAGGACCGAAGTACACTGCTGAGGGGAGCAGCGGGCGGCAGGAGAGGTCTGCGCGCCATGCGGGACCCTCCTCCGGTGGCCGGGGAGCAGCCGGGGATTGAACCGGCGCTGCAGAGGCTGCGGGCAGCTTCGCAACCCAGTGCTCAACCGCTGCGCCACCGGGGAGGCCCCCAATACACTTTTAATTAGAGTAACAGGTTCTCATTTCTTTATGTGACCTTAAATGCAAGGGAACACTGAAGGGTTACTTCTTAGAAAGTATGATGACAGGACCTCCCCTGGTGGCACAGCGGTTGAGCTCTGGGCTGCAAAGCTGCCCGCAGCCTCTGCAGCACCGGTTCAATCCCCGGCTGCCAGCGAGGGTCCCACATGACACGCAGACCTCTCCTGCCGTGCCTGCTGCTCCCCTCAGCAGTGTACTTCGTCAGTCTGCCTGTTCTTCTCCCCGCTCTGGCTCTGGTAAATTCTCTCACCCTCTCACACTTTTGACTGTACCCAGTGCTTGTATAAATAAATAAATAAATCTTAAAAAACAGAAAGTATGATGACATAACAAAGATCTGTTCTGTCAAAATTGAAAAAAAAAGTTACAAAATTGATGACTCTTGTGCAAATGTATATGAAAATTATTTTTAAATATGTGTAATTATTTGACAGAAACAACTGGATGGTAAAGTTGGTTCAAAGAATATTAATAAAACACATTTACTTATTTTTATAGAAGAGAAATGTGCAAATACATCTACTAAGTTAGATACACAACTGTCTAATATCCTACATTTTAATAATGTTATAACTTTGGGGTTATCTTTTTAGTAAATACTCTAATTTTTCTGGACAAAAACATTTTGAATTTGATAATTTTCTAGGAGCTCAAGCAACTTCAACTTTACTGCAACACTATTTATACTAATCAAGATATGGGACCTGAGTGCCATAAAACTTCTTGATTGGATCAAGATGTGTCTCACACACACACACAAACACACACACATACACAAATACATACACAAAAGCAATGTGTACTATGATATATTACTCAGCAATTAAAGAAAACAAAATCTCATACCATTTGCAGCAACATGGATTTTTGGATTAAACTGGAAGAGATTAAACTAAGTGAGATTAACCAGATGTACAAAAACTAATATATGTGGAATATAGAGAAAACAAACAAAGGGTCAGTCAAAATTAAACTTTAAAACAAACACTTGAAAGATGACCATGGATCTGAGGCATCCAGGAGTAGATGGGGAGGGGTGAAAGCATGGGGACAGGGAGGGCACAACGAACAATGGTGGGGGACAAGAGATGCTTTGTTGTTGGGAGAGCTATGGTGACAACACCTGAGGGGAGATATCTTATACTGTCAAAATATTAACAAGGATATAAAAAAGAAAAAAGGAAAAAAAATCTTACTATTTTTAAAATAAACTTTAACAGAATCTATTAGCACATCCCTAATCACTAGGGGATAGTGAATGGAATGGCAGTCAAATAGAAAATAAGACAGTCGTGGGTTTTTGTATAATATGGCAAACTTATTTCTGCATTCTTTTCTTTTTTTTTAAAGATTTATTTATTTATTTCATACAAGAACTGGGGTACAGGCCAGATGCAATAGAGGGTGAGAGGATTCACTGGAGACAGAGCAGGAACAGAACAGGCAGACTGACAAAATACATTGCTGAAGGCAGCAGCAGGTGAGGCAGGAGAGGTCTGCTGCGCCATGTGGGACCCTTGCCAGCTGCGGACAGCTTTACAGCACTGCACTCAACCACCTGTGCCACCAGGGGAGGCCCTGCATTTTTTCTTATACAAATATTTATATTTGAATGTATTCTGAACACTAGTATGGGTCTGTTAGTGCCTTTTGTACAATATTGAAAAATGTGAAATAAATTTCTTGTGTTATATCCAAATTTCAGATACTTTTTTGTTGATTAATCTAATGTTATGTACAGCATAAATAATAGCTTTAGAGAGAAATAAAGTTAAAATGGCAAATTCTCTCAACATAAAAATGATATTTAAAAACATATCACCAGATATCCAGCTACATGTTTATTATTATAAACAACAGCTTTAAACTTATTATTTATTTGTACCATCTCCTTTTCAGTTTGTGGAGTAAAAATTTAAAAATAAGTTTTTACTAAGACCTTTGTTGGCATCAAACTATGCTTATTTATCATAATAGTTTAATTCTTACAACTTGGCAAGATTGGTACTAATGATGCTCCTAATTCACACCAAGATATGTAAGTAATTGACCCAAGTTCACTTCACCTATAAATAGTGGAACTGGATAATGAGTCATATTATCTTGCTACTGGGTTCATATTTTTTCCTTATGACAGCTCAGAAATGGCTTCTTAACAATTTGAAGAGGACTTGGAAGAGTGAAATTTAATGAGGAAGTTATACTGAATTTATCCTGAAAGCTATAATAAGATGAAAACAATTCTGTTTGAAATTACTAAGTGAACATCAAATTGTGCCAACTATTCTAATTCTACATAATGAAAACCCAATGTCTGCTACTCTTTTGTTTTATGTTATATGTCAAATATGATATATGTGGGAAAAGAAAGGGAGAAGAAAACATCATTACAGTTACAGTTATCGCCATTGCTATTTAATAATCTTAAAAAAATCCATTAAAATACTATTAATGGGAGGGGAACAGCCTGAGGATGTAGAGTAATCTGGATTCTTCAATCATACACTGCTGCACCTCCCTGGTGGCGCAAGGGATTAAGCAACGCATTATGAAGCAATCTGCAGATTCTGTAGCACGAGTTTGATCCCGGCCAAACCACATGGCAAGGCAGACCTCTCCTGACTCGCCCACTGCTCCCCTCAGCAGTGTACTTCATCAGTCTGCCTGTTCTACTCCCCACTCTGTCTCTGGTGAATCCTCTCACACACCCCCACCCTGCATTTCTGGCCTGTACCCCAGCTCTTGTATGCATAAATAAATCTTTTAAAAAAATCATATACTGATGCCAAGTCTGTTGAATCTGACCAGAATAAAGTGCCTGTCGGGTAAATGATTTTCAGGCTTTTCTGTGCTCCCAGCATTAGGATTACATGACTGATGGTGGGCACCTGCATTTTGTTACATTGTTACATTTAGTTTTGTTGTTTACTTCTGTGGGCCATGGCAGCAGTATTTAATATTCACCAAGAGAAACAGAGGACAGAAAGAGAGAACAACAGAGAACCCAGTAAAGAGTGAAGATTTGTTGGGGGCTGAGAGGCCTGCCAGCCTCCTGCCCCCCTAGCACCCCTGCCTGCTGTGTGCCTGGTTGCTACACTACATGTAAAAGCTCAGTAAAAGCCTGAGAAAGCCACTGAGGGCTCCAGGACTCTCCTTTACCCATCTGCTAGGATCATAGAGAACCAGCTCTGTGCCTTCCTGCCATTACAATTGGCATAATTGGCAGGATGATTCAATGCGAATGGGTGTGGAGCCCTCCAAAGACCTCAGGAAGGACTGAGGAGTAGCACACTGCCAGCCTGTGACAACACTAGAGGTGCCATGGCAGCACAGGGGGTGACCAGATTTCAGGAGCTACAGGAAGAGCTAAAGACACTGCAGGGGCATAGGAGGTGGACAAGGTCCAGGAGCTGCGAGATGAGACCTGAAGTGGAGGAGGAGACGGACTGCGAGGACCAGCCCAGGACCCCTGAGGCAGCAGAATCATTGGGGAAGAAAGGACCATGATTCAGAGCTCCCCAGTGCTGGTGCAGGGAAAAGCCAATGGACTTGGACTGACAATCCTGCCAGAAGGCGGAGGAACCTTGGCAGGTTGATGTTATGTTTATGGGACCCTGGGGCTGGATGGTATCATTTGTAAACCCCAGGGGATAAAAACCAAGGCATGGCCAGTGGCCAAAAACAGCCTGTGTACCGCCCAGAAATTGTAGGGCCACAGCCCGGAGAGGCAATGGCCAAAGTAGAGGAAGGGGCAGGCGTGACAAGAGCCCCAGAGGCTGAGGGAGGAGCCCTTGCCAAGCTCTCTGCAGGCCGGCAGAGGAGATGTATCAAAAAGCCAACTTGGAAAGGCCAAAGATGGTGCTGAGATTGGAAAGCCCTGAGCGGCTGTTGAGCAGCCTGAGTATGCCCAAGAAGGCCAGTGAGTCTCTTAAAATCACCTGTGGGTGATGCCCTGTTCGTTGTTAAGTGAGGGTGAGGAACTGCTGAGCCCGTCCTTGGTGGATGGTGAGGAATGTGACTTGTGGTGGAGCCCACAACCAGTTTCTGGGGAACTTGTCTTTAGCCACTAGGTTGGTGCCCTGCCTGGACTTATTTGTGTTCTGCTGTATTGCTTCATCGTTGTGTATTCAGTTGTATTCTGTTTTCTTTTGTGGGCCATGCCATTTTTGTTAGGGGAAAACTGTATATAACTTAGATGTAGACTGTAGAGCAGAAAACGCTGAAAGGGCGGATTGTAGGTAAATGATTTTCAGGTTTCCTGTGCTCCCTCTGTAAGGATTGCCCTCCTGATGGCAGACACCTGCATTTTATTACATTGTTATATTTAGTTGTATTGTTTATTCTGTGGGCCATGGCAGCAGTATTTAATATTCACCAAGAGAAGTAGAGGAAAGTGAGAGAACACCAGAGAACCCAGAAAAGATTGAACATTTGCCGGGGGCTGAGAGGCCTTCTGGTCTCCGCCCTCCCACCCGCCGGCACCCCTGCCTGCCATGTTTCTGGTTTCTACACTACATGTAAAAGCTCAATAAAAGCCTGAGGAACCCACCGAGGGCTCCAGGACTCTCCTTTACCCGTCTGCTAGTGTACAGACGGGAATGGACACAGGGCAGATTTTCTGAGCCAGCAGACGGGGTAAAGGAGTCCTGGAGCCTTCAGTGGCTTTTGCAGGATTTTATTGGGATTTACCAGGATACATGGCAGTGTAGAGTCAGGAATAGACAAGGTGCAGGTTTTCTGATCCCATGCAGACCGGGTAAAGGAGGAGTCAGAGTCTTCAGTAGTTTTGCAGGTTTTTTATTTGGGGTTCACCAGGCATATGGCAGGCAGGGGTGCTGGCTGGGGGGCTGGGAGGCCCTGTGGGAATCATACATCATTCCTTCTCTATCACAGGAAGCCTCACCCCAGTGATGTGAACAAGACCTGTTTTACTCCTCGCTTCAATAAACTAGTGATGAAAGTCTGGGTCCCTGGCCTCTGGTTGTCAATAGCAGGAAGTATAGCTGTCATCTTCCAGCTTGAGGAAGGAGAACTAAGGAGCTCCTGACCTCTCGTTACCAGTAGAAAAATGCCAACTACCACATACCTGCTAACAGTAACCATCCTCTTGGGCTGGAACAGGATGCTACCAAATTCTAGTTATTAGCTTGGGAACCTGACTTCTATCCATAGGACCACAATGGGTTGGACACTGAAGAGTTTCACAGTACATTGACTGGAGAATTACTAGTGAAGTCCCACTATCATGGACATCAGCATAAGGACAGAAAGCAAATAATGGGGAGAAGAAAAAACACAAATGGCAACTTGAGCTCCTAGGGGAATAATACACCATAGAGAGAGTACCAATATCTAGAGCCCAATCACACAAGCATGAAAGATTTGCTCTTCCTGTCAGATTCAGAATTCAAAACATCCATAATAAAGGAATTCAAAGAAATGGAAGGAAATTCAGGAAAAAAAATAAATTAAAGTATAAATAAAACTAATGAACAGAATATTGATTTTGAAGCTGTAAGTAAGAAAAAGAATTCGGAGATTTAGAATATGAAAAGAGTTAGAGAGGTTAGAAATTTAGGAGAAATGGGGATAGAATAAAATAAATGGAAAAATAAATCAATGTATTTGGAAATGCAAATGGACGAAGAACATGTTTAGAAAAAGAAAGCGAAACAAAGTAAAATAAAATACTGGACGAAGAACATGTTTAGAAAAAGAAAGAGAAACAAAGTAAAATAAAATATGAAGAAACACTGAAAAATATCCAATTGATATTGATGAGGAAAGGCGATAGAAGAATAATGGGAAAACCAGAGGGGAAAGAAAGAAAGAGACTATAAAATAAATTGTGTTCAAAGAAACAGAGGGCCTCCCTGGTGGCACAGGGGTTTGAGCGCTGCACTGTGAATCTGTTCGCAGCCTCTGAAGCTTGAGTTCCATCCCTGCTGGCCGGCAAGGGTCCCACATGGTGTGGCATACCTCTCCTGCCACGCCCACTGCTCCCCTCAGCAGTGTATTTCAGTTGATCTGTCTGTTCTTTTTTTTTTTTTTAAGATTTATTTATTTATTTATACAAGCACTGGGTACAGTCAGAAGTGCGGGAGGGTGTGAGAATTCACCAGAGCCAGAGCAGGGAGCAGAGCAGGTAGAAGGACCGAGGTACACTGCTGAGGGGAGCAGCGGGCGGCAGGAGAGGTCTGCGCGCCATGTGGGACCCTCCTCTGGTGGCCGGGGAGCAGCCGGGGATCGAACCGGTGCTGCAGAAGCTCGGGCAGTTTCGCAACACAGCGGTCAACCGCTGCGCCACCGGGGAGCCCCGATCTGTCTGTTCTGTTCCCCACTATCTCTCTGATGAATCCTCTCACCCTCCCGCGCATCTGGCCTGTACCCCGGTTCTTGTATAAAAAATAAATAAATCTTTTAAAAAAGGAAATAATGGAGGAAGTCTTACCAAATCTAGAGAAAGAAATGAATATTCAAATTCATGAATTTGAATGGATAACTTTACAAAATGAGACCAACATCAAGGTATACCAACAGAAATAAGGAAAGGAAATATTATTGAATCTGGAGAGGGTGAAAGGCAGATAAAATATAAAGGAATTCCAATCATACCAACATCAGAATTCTCTGAAGAAAAACTATAGATAAGGAGAAAATGAAATGATGTGAACAAAGTACTTAAAGATAAAAACTTTCAGCTGTCAACACTTTGTCCTATAAAGTATCCCTTCAGAAATGAGGTGAAAATTAAGGCCTTCTAAGACAAAGAGAAACTGAGTTTGCAAAGACTGGCCTCCCCAGTCCTCATCTCCAAGAAATATTGAAAGGAGTTCTTGCATTTAAACTAAAGGGAGGGATATACATGAACAATTGAACAAGGAAATAGAACCACAATTTTCAGGAAAAAAATGACAGCGATAAACTTTCATATGTGAATAATTGCTCAGTGTAAATGGAATGAACTCACCAACTCAAACACCGAGAATATTTGGTGGGATTATGAAATACAAACCAACTCTTCTCTCTTCAGGATATGCACCTAAGCATGCTAGACATGTACATTCAGATAAAGGGCTGCAAAACAATCATATAAGTGAATTGGACTCAAGAGAAGGGAAAGTCATCCTTATATCAGACAAAATAGATTTCTAGTGAAAAAAAGTAACATGGACCTCCCCTGGTGGTGCAGGTGGTTGAGCGCAGCACTGTGAAGCTGTCTGTAGCCTCTGCAGTGCCAGTTTGATCCGGACCAGCTGGCGAGGGTCCCACATGGCATGGCAAACCTTTCCTGTCTCGCCCACTGCTCCCCTCAGCAGTATGTTTCATCAGTCTGCCTGTCCTGTTCCCCACTCTGTGGTGAATCCTTTCACCCTCCTGCGCATCTGGCCTGTACCCCGGTTCTTGCATAAATAAATAAAAATAAATCTTAAAAAAAAGGTAACAAAACTACAGGAATTATCACTGTGTAATAATTCAGGGAAAAACACAATAGCATATCCTAATGCACATTAATATATATATATATATATATATATATATTTAATCAAATGAAGGAGCACCAAGCTATGTTAGGCAATTACTATCAGCCCAGATAACAGATATTGGAAAAATCACAGTTGTAGTGGGGGGCTTCAACACCCCATCTCACTACTGCATAGATCAACTAGACGAAAAATAATTTGGAAATATTAACTACAAATGAAGAATCAGACTATGTCCCTAATAAATATATTGTAGGGTATGTCTCCCAAAACCAAAATATATATTTTTCTCAATGCATCTGGGACATTCTCCATAATTAACCGTAACAGTAGACAGATAAAAGCTATACAATCATATTGATAAATGCCAAAATAGCAATGATGAGATACAACATCTATTTATGATGGAAATTTTTGAAAACTGGGAATAATGGTTATATATCTCAGCATACTGAAGGCCTTATGTGACAAACCCACAGCCAAAATCATTCTCAATGGTGAAAAACAGAACGCTTTTCCACTATGATCTTGTACAAGACAAGGATGTCCATTTTCGCTGTCACTGTTCAACATAGTGTTAGAAGTCCTAGCTAGAACAATTAGGTGAGAGAATTATATAGAAGGAAAAACACATTTGGAAAAGAAGTAATGTTGTTATTATTTGCAAGTGACATTGTCATATACATATAGAACTGCAAAGACTCTGTTAAAAAAAAAAATTAATTGAAACAGGGTCTCCCTTGTAGGGCAGGCAGTTGAGCCCTGTGCTGTGAAGCAGTCCACAACCTCTGCAGTGAGGGTTCGATCCCAGCATGCCGGGAAAATACACATGGCGTGGCAGACCTCTCCTGTCTTGCCGCTGTTCCCCTCAGCAGTGTATTTTAGTCAGTCTGCCTGTTCTGCTCCCTGCTCTGTCTCTAGTGAATCCTCTCACCCTCCCACATATCTGCCCTATACCCCAGTTCTGGTATAAATAAATAAATCTTAAAAAAATAATGGAAACAATAAATCAATTTAGCAAAGTTTCAGGTCATCAGTACACAAAAATCAGTTGCCTTTTTTATTGAAACAATAACATAAAAGAAGAAAAAAATCATTAATAATCACACCTTCAAATTTTAAATACTTATAAGTAAGCATAACCAAGGAGGTGAAGGACCTATACAATGAAAACTATAGGACATTACTCAAAGAAATGGAAAACTATTCCCTGGTCATGGATTGGAAGAATAAACATTGTCAAAATGTCCATCCCACCAAAAGTAATATACAGATTAAATGCAATTCTAATCAAAATTTCAATATTATTCTTTAAAGAAATAGAAAATTAAATTCATAAGGAACCATAAAGACTGCAAAGAGCCAAAGCAATACAGCCAAAATTGAGTAAAAATAGTGTCATCACACTTATTCTACAAATAAATAATAATTAGATGAACATGGGGCTAGACCAAGAACAGACATATAGACCAATATGATAGAATTCACAGCCCTGAAATAAACTCACACCTCTATTGACAGTTAATCTATGACAAAGGTGTCCAGAGTATACAGTGGAGGACCTTCCTGGTGGTGCAGGGGTTAGAGTCTCCATGCTATCAAGCTATCACCGGCCACTATGGCATGAGTTAGATCCCCAGTTAGGAAGCTAACACATTTGGCACACCAGACCTCTCTGATCTGTACTGGAGCAAGCCAAATCTCTTCAATATGTTGTGTTGGGAAAACTGGACAACCACATGCAAAAGAATGACACTTAATGACTATCTCACCCTCACACAAAAATAAACTCAAAATATGTAAGAGATCTGGATGTAAGATTTTGAAACATAACATACAAAGAAGAAAACATAGAAGAAATATTTTATGGCATAGGCTTCAGAGATTTCTTTGCAGATTAATTTGCAGCATGAAGGAAAACGAAAGAGAATATAAACATTGGGACCACATCAAAATGAAAAGCTTTTGCACAGTGAAAGGAACTATGCCAACTATAATTAAATACAATGAGAGCCAACTGAACGCAGAAAATATTTGCTCGTCATATATTTGACAAGGAACTGAAAACAAAGATGTACACAAAACTATAAACCTTTATAAAAAGAAAAAAATATAACCCAGTCAAAAATTAGCACTTCTGCAAAAAAAAAAAAAAAAAGATATACAGATAACCAACAGGCACATGAAAAAAATGTTCACCACAGGGCATCCCTGGTGGAGCAGCAGTTTAGCTCTGGGCTGCGAAGTTGCCGACAGCCTCTGCAGCACCAGTTCGATCCCTGGCCACCGGTGAGGGTCCCACATGATCCACAGACCTCTCCTGCCGCCCGCTGCTCCCCTCAGCAGTGTACTTTGTCAGTCTGCCTGTTCTGTTCCCCGCTGTGGCTCTGGTGAATTCTCTCACCCTCCCGTGCTTCTGACTGTACCCAATGCTTGTATAAATAAACAAACAAACAAACAAACAAATAAATAAATAAATAAATCTTTAAAAAAATTGTTCACCATCACTTACATTCAGGGAAGTGTAAATCTAAGCCACAAGGAGATTCCACCTCACACCTGAAAGACTGGTCCATATCAAGAAAACCAGACACCCAATTGCTGGCAGGTATGTGCAGAAAAAGGAAACCTCTCACAATTTGGTGGGAATGTAAACTAGTTCAACACCTGTGGAAAATACTATGAACGTTTGAAAAAAAATTACAAGTAGATCTGTCATATCCAGAAATTCCACTCCCTAGTATCTTCCTGAAACATGCAGAAACACTAATTCATAAGGAATATTGAACTCTCATGTCCTTTGCATCATTATTTACAATAGCTGAGATAAGGAAACAACCTAAGAACCAAAAAGGCAGATGAATAGATCAAGATGTCATAATTATACATACAATGGATAGAATTTAGCTAAAAAAATAAAAGTTAACTTGCAATTTGTGACAACACAATTGAGCTTGAAATAATTGTGCTATGAGTAATTAGTCAGAAGGAGAAAGAAAATATGGGGTGGCAAATAAAATAATAATCCTTGAAATCTGACTACAGAAACGGCAGGCAAATGGAGGAGTAGGATGAAGGGAGGGTTAAGATGAAAGAGGGCTCCTTTTCCTCCATATCTTGTTCTGGCACATATTAAAAAAAAAGGTAATAACAAATGTTGGCCAGGATGTGGAGAAAAATAAACTCTTTTACACTGCTGGTGGGAGTGAAAACTGGTCTAACCTCAATAGAAAGCTGTGTGGAGTTTCCTTAAACTATTTAAAAATGTATCTACCATATGACCCAGCAATTCCATTCTTAGGGATCTACCCAAAGGACACAAACACTTTAATTCAAAAGACAACCTGCACTCATATGTTTATTGCAGCACTATTTACAATAGCTAAGATATGGAAATTACCTAAATTCCCCAAAACAGATAAGTGAATCAAGAAGATGTGTGTGTGTATTCCATTGTATACATACATATATATGTGTATACAATGGAATACTATTCAGCAATCAAAAAGGATAAACTCATGCCATTGCAGCAACGTGGGTAGAATTGGAGAGGATCATGCTCAGTGAAATAAGTCAGAGGGAAAAAGAAAAGTACTTGATGGTTTTACTTATAGGAGGAATGTAGGGGAATCAAATAAGGAAGCAGGGGGAGAAAGACAAAACTAACAGGCAACTATAAATCACAGGCATTCAACAGGGGAGAGGGAAGGAGAGGGAATAAAACAGACGTGGGAAGAGCACAAGAGACTATGGTCATTGTTCACGGGTGACTTGGTAATGGGATTTTTTTTTCTTTTTTATTATTTTTTTATTTTATACATTTTTTCATCATTTGTCATTTTTGCACAATGTATGCATTATCATCTTGGTTATAGTCCCCATAAAATTTCCACCCCCCTTGTTTTGATCCTATTCCCTCCTCCCCCACCCTGTAGTGTGTCTCTGGTGTATAGTTGCTTGTTGATTTTTATTTTTACTTCATTATAATTAGTTTTTTTTTTTTCCTGGACTGGATCAAGAAGATATGGTACATATACAGAATGGAATATTATTCAGCAATCAAAACAAATAAACTCATGCAGTTTGCAGCAACATGGATGGAGCTGGAAGGGATCATGCTCAGCAAAATAAGCCAGAAAGAAAAAGAAAAATACCGGATGGTCTCACTCATTGCAGGAATTTAGAAAACCTAAATAAGGGACCAGGTGATGGGATTTTTATGGTGACTACAGCTGGGAGGAGAAAGCAAATTGTACAAAAATGAATAATGAGCCCAAGGGACTACATTGGGTGCTTTGGGGTGTGTGCACTATAGCAAAAACACCTGCAGGTGGGATACTACCTTCAGAAATGCAAACAATGATGCAAAACAATATTAATTCAATAAAAAATATAAAAGATGAATTTATAGTCTTATAATTCCAACAGGTCTGCTATAACTACTTGTGTGCTGTGATGCTTGCTCTGTCTCCTAAAGCTGTGTTTTCTTTTTTCCTTTTTCTGCCTTTTGATTTTTACTTGGTACCTGAACATGATGTACAAGGTTAAAGGAAGCTTGTACATCCTAGATACTTTGCATGTGTTGGTTTGGTGGGGGGGCAGGGAAAACACTCTGTAGCCCTGGTATAGGTCTTGATCATTTTTAGAGTCTGTGTGTCTGGATTGTGAATATCACAAGTGCTTCTCAGCTCCTCCTACTCTTAAGTGGGAGAATGTGGCTAGGTTTGGTCAGTGTTGGGTATCTCCCAGTTCCACATGGAAAGCTAGAAGAGTGTAGCTTTCATATCCCTGTGTAAAACTAGAGCTGGCTGAAATTGTGTATTTCTTTTTTCTGGGGTAGTTTAGGCTCTAATAAAAATCTTAGGCACATTATGCTCCTGTTAAATTTCTAATTAGGGCAGACCATGTGATGAAGAACAGAATAAATACTCCATCCTATTTCAAAATGAAGATTTCTCCTCTTCCTCTGCAAGAAACATGCAGAATTTTTTTCCAATATCCACATGAGAACCTGGTCAAGCTCTTGAGTTAAAACTCATGTAAGTGTAGCTACCTCCCTCCTTCATGACAGGAATCCCTGGACTTTCTTATTCAAACCTACCCACACTGAGCCTCAAGTTATTGAGATATAATTTAGTTTTACCTATTCTAGCACTTGTTCTTTCACACGTTTCTGCGTATGTATTACTGCTCCTGTTCAGCTGTGATTATCTTTTATATCTGCTTATCTCTCTGTCTACTTTTCTGGACAGTTTTTCCCTGTGATATGACTTTTCATGTACTATATAAAAGGAGGTGCATGGAATGGTGATTCCCAAGCCTTCAGAATTTCCAAGCCAGAAACTAGAAAATTGCCTTAGTGAAATTTGAAGTCTTTGGTTTGTAAACAAGTGCAAATACTCATCAGACAAATAAAAATTAGTTTAGTTAGTTCACCAAAATTGTTCGAATGCTAAAGATATAAATTTGACATGGCATGGAGATAATATTAAAGCGAATGACCTTTCCCAGCAAAATGGCATACATAACATATACGCTACTAGAAGTGTAGTGCTTTGTTTCTGCCTATTTTTAACAAGGTAATATAAAATTACTTGCAGTATTCATACCATCTGTTCTAAAGGTTTTATCTTGAGGTCTTTTTTATTTTCTAAAGATTTATTTTTATTTATTTATGCACATCAGAACTGGGATGTAGGCCAGAGGTGCTGAGGGGAGAGAGAATTCACCATACACAGAGTGGCGAGAAGCAGGTGAGACAGGAGAAGTCTGCTGTGCCATGTGATTTATCTCCCTGGCCTGGGTTCACACTCACAGTGGGCCTCCCTGGTGGCGCAAGGGGTTAAGATGCAACCTATGAAGCTATCTGCAGCCTCTGTAGCACGAGTTCAATCCCCAGCCAGGGAGACACCCACGTGGTGAGGCAGAAACCTCTCCTGACTGACCTGCTGCTCCCCTCAGCAGTGTATTTCAGTCAATCTGCCTATTCTATTCCTTACTCTGTCTCTGGTGAATCCTCTCACCCCCCCACACTTCTGGCCTGTACCCAGTTCTTGTATGAATAAATAAATAAATGTTTAAAAAAATAAAAAAAACCTCATGCCACAGTGGTTGGAGATAGCTTGACAGCGTTATCTATCAAGCTATCTTGATAGCTGAGACTTTAACCCCTGTACCTCTAGGGAGGCCCCCTGACGTATTTTTAAACACTGATAGTATAAATATTAATGCTGTATTAAATACATTTATGTAACCAGCATGTGTCATTTTAAGAGCCCATTTACAAGGAAAATCAATAACACTCAGGTATTAATTTCATTACACAAAACTTATAAATATTCCTGATTTTGCTGACACTGTGATTATCAAGTGACATGTCTAATCCAAAAGCAGCAGTTCTGCATAATCGGTCATTTCACTTCATATGTTTTCACTAATCTTGAATGCAACAATTTGAAAACCTGTTGGAACCATCATGGAAAACACAGACAGAAAGTGTAATATGCTTATGACTAACATTCTCTAACATTTTAAGTGAATTCAAACCTGGAGAAAATATATGAATCATTTTCTCACAGTGATTTTTCCTTTTAGGTATGCTTCACTCTGTGGTATAAGAAAAATCAATTTACTTGATTTTAACTTTCACAGTCTATTTGATTTTCTTTTGGAAAAAATTACACAGTGATTATTTTAAAGAAGAGAATATATATATATGTGTGTGTGTGTGTATATATATATATATGTTGAGTACTATAGAAATGCAAGTTTATTTATTTTGTTGGTTATTGTATACCCCCTGACAGTGCAGTTTAAAATAAGTTAGTCCATGAACTCTTAAATACTGAAGAAGACAAAAGAAAATATATGACATCTGAATGTAAACTGACACTTGCTAGTTATACTTGTTGTTTAGTTTTCTATGACACTTGTTAGTTCAGCCAATATTTGAATAAAGAACACCAGTATATCTTCTCTGTTGCCCAACACTGAATTGGTACTTCCCTGTTTGCTTGCAAATTCTTTAAGAAACAGTTACATCAGCTATCAGTGAATAAGTAAACAAAAGAACAAAAGTCACCATAAAGTGATACGTTTCGATTTCCAGGCCTTTTTAATATATCTATATGCCTCAAAAAAGAAAAAAAGAAAAAAAAGGTGGTAGTGTCTTCAACCACACAAATTCCATGTTAGTGTCAAAGGAACTTGCTAGATACAAGCTAAAAACACTTATTGGACACAAAATTAATTAATGAGGGCCTCCCCGGTGGCGCAGCGGTTGAGCGCCGAGTTGCGAAGTTGCCCGCAGCATCTGCAGCGCAGGTTCGATCCCCGGCTGCTCCCCGGCCACCGGAGGAGGGTCCCACAAGGCGCGCGGGCCTCTCCTGCCGCCCGCTGCTCCCCTCAGCAGTGTGCTTCGGTCCTTCTGCTTGCTCTGCTCCCTGCTCTGGCTCTGGTGAATTCTCTCACCCTCCCGCACTTCTGACTGTACCCAGTGCTTGTATAAATAAATAAATAAATATTTAAAAAAAATAATTAATAAGAACTATGTAATAATGTTGAGAAGAGAATAATATACAGGGGATACTAACATACAAGAACCATCACCTGTAAGGATATTCCTTCTGTCATAAGTGGTTTTACTGTAAATAATGAAATTACAGGCTTGGTATTTTTCCATATATTTAAGAGAAAAATCAAGGAGACATGCATGGAAAAAGAAGGGATAAGGCAAGTAAAAGGTCAAAATTACTTATAGCTTTATTAAAGTTATCCAGCAGGGAATAAACTCAGTGAAGACATTTCTGCAGTTTGCTGGAAGGTAGGTAAACTATTATATGTGAGGCATAAAATAGTGTGGTTATATTGTATATAATAGGCATATAATAAGTGTGGTTGACTGTACATTGACAGCGTGTGTTGTACAAGCATATGAAAAGAGAGGCTAGCTGAATAAAACAGGTATCATAAAACAGCCATACAATATTGTGTCATATTACAAAAGTGTCATCTCAGCAGAGGACCCAAATAAGGGATCAGGAAAAAAAAACTAATTATGATAAAGTAAAAATCAAAATTAACAGGCAACTATAAACAGGGGGAGAAGGGAGCAGGATCAAAACAAGGGGTGTGGAAATTTTACAGTGACTATAACCAAGATGAAAATGTATACATTGTACAAAATGAAAAATGATGTAAAAAATATATAAAATAAAGTTAAAAAATGTCATCTCAAATCACTGGACTGAAAATTTACTTTTAATAAATGATGCTGGGACAATTGGTTAGTAATAATGGAAATAAATTTTAAGTCTGATTTATTCCTCACCTTATTCACAAAAAATGAATACTAAATTGATCAGTATTTAATGTTAAGTATGAAACCATACAAGCACTAGGAGAAAACATATTTTTTTAATATTTTATTCATCTTCATTTAAAAGTATTATATTTAAAATGTACTACTCTTAAAGCTAAGTATTTAGAAAGGCATTTTAACTCTGAACCAGAATTCAGATATACTTTAGAAATTGATCAAATGTATACAAGAAAACTCAGAATAAGGGGCCTCCCTGGTAGGGCAGTGATTGAGCACTGTGTTGTGAGGCTGCCTGCAGCCTCTTCAGTGCTGGTTCGGTCCCTGCCCACCCCCACAGGTCCTGCATGGTGCGCAGACCTCTCCTGCTGCCCGCTGCTCCCCTCAGCAGTGTATTTCGTCAGTCTGCCTGTTCTGCTCCCTGCTGTGGCTCTGGTGAATTCTCTTGCCCTCCCGTGCTTCTGACTGTACCCAGTGCTTGTATAAATAAATAAATAAATAAATCTTTTTTTAAAAAAAAGAAAACTCAGAATAATAAATAAATGTCCAGATAGGTAAAATTATCAAATAGAAGATGAAGAATGAAGCCTTAAATAAGAAAATTATGGAGGTGCAGAATGTGAAAAGATTGATAGATGGCATAAAACTTGAGAAAACTCTGGAAGAAAAATAAATAAAATAGAAGATGATAAATAATAATGCTCAAAGAATCCAGGTGGAAGAATAAGAAAGATAAAAAAATGCGAAATCACTTCAAAATTATCTGACTCCAACCTGAATGTCAATATAGGAACGACAATTATACCTGAGGGAGAAAATTGAGAGTAGGGGACAGAGAAAATATTTAAAGATCTAAGAGAGGGAGACTTTCCAAACCTAGAAAAGGAACTAAATATATAAGTCCATCAAACAAAAGGAATGCCAGGATACCTGCAAAAAATAGAGAGACAGACAGACAGATAGTGGTGAATCTCCTAAGAGTTAAAGATAGAGGAAAAGACTATTGAAGCTAACTATGAAGAAGAAGCAGATATCATATCAAGGAGACCCGATAACACTAACAGTGGACTTCTCTGAAGAAACATTATGGGCAAGGAGAGAATGGAATGCCATGATCAAAACACTTACAGGTAAAAATTGCCAACCAAGAATACTCTATCCTACAAGACATTATTTCAGATATGAGAGAAAAATAAAGATCTCATATAAACAGAAGCTGAAGGAGTTCACAGACCCTAGATACTCCCTCCATGAAAGGTTGAAAGAAGTCCTTGTATCTATACTGAAGCAGGAACAACATGAAGAGCAGCAAAATGAAATAAATCCACAAAAATAAGGAGAAAATGGCACCAAAAACTTCCATATATTATTACTTTAAGTGTAAATGAGTTGAACTCACAAATTAAAAGGCGCAGAGTGTCTGATAAGATCAGAAAACAGAATCCAAGTGTCTACTGTCTCTAGGAAATGTACTTTAGGCCCAAATATAAATGTAAAGGAATAGAAAAAAATCTTACACGTGAATGGTGAAAAAAAGGCAAGGTAGGAACAATCATAATCCTACCACATGGAATAGACTTCCAGCTAAAAAGGGTAACAAGGAACAAGGAAGGGGAATGGATAATGATTAAGGAAAATATACATCAGAAAGACATATGATGCATCATTGTGTACTAACAAAGCAAAGGGACAAAATATATAGGCAATTACTATCAACCTTATGGGAAATCCTCTCAGACTTTGATCCTTTGGCCCACTGCTTCAAGACTCACAGCCAGTGGGACTCAGGCCCTGTCATTTGTCATGTGACTGATGGTTGGGTACCCATACACATGGTGGCTTGAGGCAGGAAGTGGCAAGTTTCTCCCACTGGGAGTTGAGTTTCTGCAGCCGTAGGTGGAGGATGGAGAAGAGTATGACTCTAGCTCAGGAAGTTGGTGGGAGGTGGCTGGCTTCTCATGGTTGGAAACTGGGGCCAGGGATCAGCTCAGCTCTCACTCATGAAGCTGATAGATGAAGGTCGAGATCCTTTGAGTTGCATTTGAAGGCTACGGGATTCCTAGCAATTGCACATACAGCTGGCAGATGAAGGCAGGGTGCTTTTGATTTCATTGATCTTTTGGATTGTCATTTTTATTTCAATCTAATTTATTTCTGCTTTAATTTTTATTAGTTTTTTTCTACTGGGTTTTTAAAATTCTTTTTCTTGTTCCTCAAATGGGAGATTAAGTTGTTTCTTTTGGTTCTTTCTTTTTTTTTTTTTTAAGAATTATTTATTTTTTATTTATACAATAGCTGGGGTATAGGCCAAAGGCACAGGAGGTGAGAGGATTCACCAGAGGTAGATTTGGGAACAGAACAGGCAGATGGACCAAAAACACTGCTGAGGGGAGCAGTGGGAGTGGCAGGAAAGTTCTGCCGCCCCATGTGGGTAGCTCCCTGGCCAGCTGGGGATGGAACTCATGCTGCAGGGCTGTGGACAGCTCCAAAGAGCTGTGCTCAATCCCCTGCACCACCAGGGAGGCCTGGGTTCTTTCTAGTTTATTGTTGTGGGCCTGTATTTTATATACTTCCCTATTAATATTGATTTTGTTGTGCTCCATACATTAAGGGTGTTTGTGTCCTCAATTATCATTTGTCTCAAGGTAGTTTTTGATTTATTTTTTTTGATTTCTTCATTAACCTAGTGGTCTTTCAGTAGCATGTTGTTCAGTTTCCACATAGTGGGGAATCTCTTTGATTTTTTTTTTTTTTTGTAGCTGATTTCTAGTATGATACCTTTGTGGTTAGAGGAGATACTTGATATGACTTCAAAATATATTATAAGCTATAATAATTAAAACAGAATGAAAAAAGAACAATGAATATGCACTGCAACTAGAAAAGCCCCTTCAATAAGCGGCACTGGAAAAACTGGTCTGCTGCACACAAATGAATCAAGCTCAACTACTATCTCTCACACAATACACAAAAATCAACTCAAAATGGATAAAAAATGTGGATGTAAGACCTGAAGCCAAAAAATATATAGAAGAAAACATTGGAAAACACTTCATGATGCAAACATCTTTGAGGGTTGTCTCCATATGCAAGGAAACAAGGGAGAATGTAAAAGCTGGGACTACATCAAACTGAAAAGTTTCTGTGCAACAAAAGAGACAGCAACCAAAATGTAGAGACATCCCACTGAGGGAGAAAATATTTGCATGCCAAATATCTGATAAGGGACTGAGTTCAAAGATCTAAAAAATACTCACACAACTCAACAAAAAATAAAAGCAAACAACCCAACCAAAAAATAGGCAGAAGAGCTAAATAGACACGTCTCCAAAGAAAATAATACAAACAGACAAAAATGCATGTGAAAAAAATGTTCTACATCCCTTATTATCAGAAAAATGTAAATCAAACACTCAATGAGATACCATCTCCACCCATATTAAAAAGTCCAGAAACAACAAGTGGTGGTGAGGACATGGTGAGCAAGGAACCCTCTTAACCCTGCTGGTGGAACATAAAATGGTCCAGCCCATGGAAAACTGTGTGGGAGTTTCTCAAAAGACTAAAAATGGGTCTGCCATAGGATTCAGCTATTTCACCCTTAGGGATCTACCCAAAGGACACAAAAATACTAATTTGAAAAGAAACCTGTGTTCCTATGTTTATAGCAATGTTATTTACAATGGTCAAGATATGGAAATAACCTAAATGCTCCGAAAGAGATGAATAGCTGAAGAAAATGTGGTCTACATACACAAGGGAATACTACTCTGTGATCAAAAAAGATAAACTCCTGTCATTTGTGGCCACATGGATTGAGCTGAAAGTGAATATGCTAAGTGAATTACAACAGAAGGAAAAAAGATAAATATCAGATGGTTTCACTTATATGTAAAATACAGAGAAACCAAACAAAAGGTTAAAAAAGTGACAAAACTTGCAATCTAACTGTACATATGAGTCATCTAGGAGGGGAGGGGTAAAAGGAGTGTCAAATAGTGGAAGTAAGGGCACTAGGGACTATGGTAATAGTCCCTAGAGACTTCAGCTTTAGCCCAGAAACCATAAAATGCATAAAAAAAAAATAGATCATGCACTCCTGGCCATCAATTGCAGAGTTGCATTTCAGTATATAACGCCAAATGGTTAGGTGAAACAATAAAAAATAAGCAATTTAATCAAATTAAAATGTTTTTAATTGCAGAAGAATCTACCACACAAACAAAAAATGCAACCTATGGACTATATACTCAATGTCTGACAGATTAATTTTCAATATATGTAAAGAATTGATTTAAGTCAATACCAAAACAAACAATGATTAAAAATGGGCAAAAGACCTAAAAAGACATTTCTCTGATAAAGACTTTAGATAGTATACACACACATGAAGAAATGCTGAGCATTTTTATTATAAGAGTAATGCAAACTAAAACCTCTCTTCAGTGAAGATGGCCTATATCAAAAAGCCTGGAAATAAGAAAAATCGGTGAGGATATGGAGAAAAAGGAAGACCCATTCACTCTTGGTGGAAATGCAATTAGTCATATCCTCTATGGAAAATTGTGTGGACATTACTGAAAAATGGAAGTACCCTATGATCCTATAATACTACTACTAGTTATTTAGTCAAAGAATATGAAAATTCTTATACAAAGTATATGACACATTTCAGTTTACATCAGCATTATTCAAAGTTAGAAAGTCATAGAATCAACCTAAATCAGATAATTGGATAAAGAAATTGTGAAATTTTATATATAATGTTATATATAAAATTATACATAATACATATATTTGATGGAATACTACTCAGCTATTGAAAAAGATGAAATGGTTCCCTTTGGGATAAAATGGATAGATCTTGAGGTGATTATGCTAAGGGAAATAAATCAGAAAGTGAAAGACAATTACAGAATGGCTCCATTCATGTGTGGAATCTAAAGAAAACAAGCCAAAATGCCAAAATACCAAAGAAAACAAACTGGTAAAATGCGGTTAAAAATAATTCCTAGATTCTGAAAAAATATACTGGTTAAGAGAATGGGAGTGTAGGTGAATGTAAAATATACCCAAAATTATAGGGCTAAACACAGTTAGGTAGTTATGCAAATGATTGTATATCAATAGGATTATCTGTAAATATATATATATATATATATATATGTAGAGATTGAGAGTTACCCTTCTCAATGTTATCAGACGTTAAATGAACATAGAGATAATAGTGCCTACATTATAAAATTATTAGGATTATGTGGGGCAATCTATGGAAATACATCAAATAATCTTTCACATAGGTGATGAGAGTAGCATTGCTCCTATTTTAGTGATTGCTACTAATAATACTTTTACCACTTCTACCACCACCACCAACAACAACACTACTACTAACACTGCTACTAATATTTCTATTACAGCTGCTTGGAGTTCTACAAATATGAAGTCATCATTTTACTTTTTATCACAAATGCTAATATGATGCCTGAAGATGTGGCAGTCTTAGAGTTATAATAGTAAAAGGTTAAGATAATGATAAAATGATAAAGTGCTTCACCCTATTTTCCTTGAAAGTTTGTTTTATATACCAGTAGTATGTTATTGCAAGAGTGTATGTATCTAACAATACATAATTAATGTATTTTAAGTTACTGTTCAACAGTTTTGTTTTTTTTTTTTAAATATTTTCTTATACAAGAACTGGGGTACATGCAAGAGGCACCGGAGGTTGAGAGTATTCACCAGAGACATAGTGGGGAGCAGAACAGGCAGACGACCAAAATACTCTGCTCAGGGGAGCAGCGGGTATGACAGGAGAGGTCTGCTGCACCATGTGGGTAGCTCCCTGGCTGGCGGGGAATCAAACCGAAACTGTGGAGGCTGCAGACAGCTTCACAATGCTGCGCTCCACCCACTCAGTCACCGGGGGGCCCCAAACTGTTTTTTTTTTAACTTGTGCAACTAGCTGATATATTAAACATGCTATGAAACTCTTTTAGAATGACTAAGATGTAGCAGATATCACAAGTCATGTGATTTGATAGATGGAATTAGTCCCATACCCCATGGAGAAGATACTAAACAAGCCTACTGGATTACAGATTGGGGATAGAGCATAACCAACTTCTGGGTTCCTGACTGCTAATCCATACCTTCCAGTTACAGTATCTCCATCACCGTACCGGAGTCTGAGCTCCTCACTGGTAAAGTGGAAGTAAATAATGAAGGCTTTATAAAGATGTTATGAGGATCAAATATTACAGTGTGTGAAAATTTGTTTTAATAGCCCCTGGCAAAATAAGTAATTAATGGATACCATTGTTTTCTAGTGAGTTTTTGTGAAAAAAAATCCTGTTTTTTAGTATATAATGAACTAATCTCATTTGAAGTATAAATTCTTGCTGAATTGGGTTCAAGTCATCCATTTATTTATTTTTTTAAAGATTTATTTTATTTATTTTTGCATAGAAGAATTGGGTGTAGGCCAGAGGTGTGGGGGGTGAGAGAATTCACCAGAGACAGAGTGGGGAGAATGAGTGGGTTGACTGAAATACACTGCTGAGGGGAGCAGCAGGTGGGCAAGACACTAACCCGCTGCTTCTCCATGTGGGTCAGCTCCTTGGCCAAGGATCGAAATCTTGTTGCAGTGACTAGTGACAGCTTGATAGTACTGACTTTAACCCCTGTGCCACCAAGGAGTCCCTTCATTCATTTATTTTTACTCTTTTCTCTTACCCTAGTCTCTTCTCCCATCCAAATAGTTACAGCTCAGAAGGCACGGTCATTGAATTGAGACCCTTCCCTGCTTTGCAGCCACCCTCCTCCCCTTTTGGTAGCCTTGGTTAGACCAACAGAATTCAGGTTTCTTTTGGGTTGTTTTCCTCTGTTCCTTTGATTTGTTTCTCTATTTTCAACATATAAGTCAAGTCATCCTTCTGCCATATTTCAGTTACCATGAAATCCTCCAATTCCAAATGGCATTATTTCATCAGTTTTTACTTATTCTTGACAACTGAGTAGTGTTCTATGAAGTAGAACAGGTACTAGGGTCACATTCATCTACCTGATCCTAGCTAGATTCTATTTCTTGTGGGATTTGGAGAAAAACTTACCTAGCCACAAAAGATTTGCAGCTGTTTTGTGCTGCCACCCATTCTGCGACCAGTGGCAGGCCAAAGAACTTCTGGGCCCTGCTAAGTGACAGGTTCAGATGCGGAGGGACTAAACCTTCAACAAAGAGTCATCATGGACTCCACGGGGTTCGGGGAAAAACTCACACTTTTGATTTGGAAGCAATGTTTGAACAAACTTGAAGAACAGCTGTCGAAAGAAGTTGGAAAACACTGGTGGAACCAGTATGTGGAAGTCTGGAGAGAGGTGGCTCTCACAGCTCTGTGCAACATTGACTGTTCACCCACAGAGTATAGAAAATTGAGACACACAGTGAATGTGGCTGTTGTTGAATCTCTACAATAATGAGATGCATCATACTTTAATGAAAGCTTTTAATTTTGAGACTGGTTTGATACTAGGCGGTTGGCAATTCTATTGTCTTCAGTGGAGATTGACTCCCCTATTGCTTTCTTTGGATCTAATTCAGATCATTATTACCTGAGAAAAAGGATAGATATAACCTGATAGTGCAGAAGGAACTAGAAATCAGAGACACGGTTCCTGGAAAAATTTAAGTTATTGTGTTTGTGGTACTGGCCATTGTTGGTTTTAAAATTAAAAATATTGTATAACAATAATACCTAATATTTGGGAAGTGGGCTTGGCATCAACTATTTTTGGTCTTTGGAAGAATAACAGTTTTTTTTTGGTGGAGAGAAAAGACAGCTGTATGCATATATTATTAAAAAAAACTTATTGGGGCCTCTCTGGGGGTGCAAGGGATTGAGCACAGCACTCTAAAGCTGTCCACAGCCTCTGCAGCACGAGTTTGATCCCCAGCCAGCCAGGGAGATACCCTCATGGCGCAGCAGACCTCTCCTGTCTCACCCTCTGTTCCCCTCAGCAGTGTACTTTGGTCAGACTGTTCTGTTCCCCACTCTGTCTCTGGTGAATCCTCTCGCCCTTCACATCTCTGGCCTGTACCTCAGCTCTTCTATGCATAAATAAATAAATCTTAAAAAAAACTTATAGTTATGTGAAAGTTAAACATATACAAAAGTATATATGAATTCCTTATACCCATAACACATTTGTAAAAATGATAAGAATTCATGGTGTGTGTTGTTTGATTCACTTTCCCTGTCAGGTTTTTTTGGACACAAATCCTAGACTCATTATTTCACACATAAATATTTTAGTATGTATCTTTAGTATGGATTTTTGGGGTGGGGGGATAAAATCCCTAACTAAAATGCCATTATTACACCTAAAATTATTACATAATTTAATGTCATCAGACTAGATACAAAGATATGTTATCTGAGGCATATTTGCAAATGTTTTAAACACATAATTTTTAAAATGTTCTTGAATGCTTCTATTGTTATAGTTTAACTATTTTGTATTTGCTTCCTTTCCTATGTGAGACAAAATGTTTTGCACAGTGATTGTCTTGTAAACAGTAATGTTTTATTGTCCCTCATACCATGCTGTGCAAGATAAGTTTACACACACACACACATCAACATCTCTTACTATGCATATTTGAGACTAGGTTTAATTTAATACTGCAGTATAAAAATAAACGCTTTATAAAAATTAAACCATGCTTCTTTGGAAAATGTTTTAAAATGGCATAACCCATTACAATGAGCTTGGAATTTGCAGTTGAAGGACTAAGGTTTGAGAGGTCAGTACCACAATCAAATAGATGAGTAATGTTGGATGGATTTTCAAATTTCTAATCTTTCATTTCCCCTTCTGTTAGGTGACAATGATAATGAAATCTCCCATAGAAGGTTTTTGAAGAGATTAAGATGCTGGGCATAAGAACTTTTAAACAGTAAACAACAATTAAAAGTAATTCTTATGAAGTTATTAGATTTTCTTTAATTTTGAAAAAAAAATCTCAGTACCATGTTCTGCGATGTTTATGGATGAATTCCATGTGTTGAACTTCCTTGAAAAAATAGACAAAATATTACATAATATCTCTGAGCCTTCTTCTTAATTTACAAAATGTTGATGGTCATTACATCCACTTAATAGACATGTGGGAATTAAATGAAACCATGTGTAGGAAATGCATTAAACAAGACTGGCATATATTAATAATTGCTTACTAAATGTTGGCTAGACATACAGTGAATTTTAAGTATAATCTAGATATCAGTTAGACTCTACTTACTTCTTAATATCTTGCTCAAATTAGTCTTAACTCTTACCAAATATATTTTCCAGTATTTCTGAAATTCTGAGGGAAGTTCATTCTCATATTTGTGTTTCATTTTGTATTTCATGTCTAGTAAACATTACTTTTTGGTATTAATTTCAGGACCGCCCATTTACTCCTGTTTCTTATTAATTTTAAAAGAGACACTGGTAAATCTGTGCAGCCAACAGATTGCAGTATTCTGGCCACAGGGACAATATTGATCTATGGCCTATCGGACCACGGGCCATGCAAATGACCATTATAAGATCATTCTGTTCTTTAATGCACTTTAACTTTATTGGTTTAAAGTCACTATCAGATTGCTGCCCGGAAAGATCAGTAGCGAAAGGGTCTTGCTTGGTGCTGCTGACAAAGGAAGCTTTATATCTGGTTTCTGCAGAGCCTAAGGCAGAAATACAATTGGTCATTCTGCTGTACCTTCAAAGAAAATGAACAGCAAAAATTACCTTCTGGGTTAATTGCATTCTATAACAACTCGATGAATTCTTGCAATAAAAAATATTGAATATCTATAAGGTATGAGACACTATGAATGTGTACTGGGATTGCACAGAGATGAAACTCACAAGCTGTTCCCACCTTCATATTATTCTCAAGTAAGGGAATGCTCTGAGATTTAAGTTTTGATTCCTTACATGCTTGTTTAAGCCAGGAACTCCAATGAATAAATGTTTACCACAAAGAGACTAGAAGAGGCTTAAATCTGAGGTCTCATGGCATGCTTAGAGGCCATAGTGTTCTTAGTGGGGTGGAGAGAGAATGGCAGGGGAGGAAGTAGATTAAATAGAGACAACAGTGGGAGGAGATATTTAGGTCATGGGGTCTACTTTGGGGATATAATAAGATCTCAAGGTTTATTAGCAGGCAAAAGACCTTGTTAGAAAAAGTGCTCCAGAGTTGTCACTACAATACACTATGCTTCCCCTCTTTTCCAGAGCATGTACAATTTCAGACTAGTTCTAGCTCTTATAAATGATGTCTTTCTCAAGCCAGTGCTTTGCCCAATGAACTTACTTCTTGATTTTGATTGCATTAATGTTCTATTTGAACATAGCCTCTGCATAGGGAAAGACTTAACCAGCACAGCTCTTACTCTGCAGCATTCTGCTACCCTCTGCTGGTGTGAGTCTATCACTACAATTATCCATTTAAATCCAGAACACACTACCCTCATTAGGTAGTAATGGTCAAATGAGGAAACATTATAGGAGACAGAGCTCATGGACCCAGTTCCAATGTCTAGAAATTCAAATTTTATCCCACAATTTTGCATTTGTGGGTTGTGCTAAGAGAGTGAAGATATTTGGCCAGACAAGCATTCATATGAGGCCAGTGACCGTTAACATTTTAGCATGTTTACCCAAAGAATATGGGAATGGCATTAGTCATGAAAATATTACTTTTCATTAGGCCATGTTAGGATATACAGATATTTGTAGATGACTGCCTTCTTGGGAGGTCTTTCCTAATCATCCTATAGTTAAAAGTATAATCTTTGCACTTTTATTTCCATTGCTGTTTCATTTTTATCCATAATAACAGTTAATATTTTCAATAAGCTATTATTTTTGTTGTCTGTATATGCTATTAAAAACAAGTTTTAGGAAAACATGTTACCATTTTATTTTGCCACTATTATGCCCAGTGTTATACAATGAGTTTTTATGCAATGACTATGCCCAGTATTATACCATGAGTTCCTCCATTCTTTTTTTTTTAATTTTAAAATATTTACTTATTTAATAAGAATTTTTTAATTTATTTATAAATATTTATTTATGTATTCATACAAGCACTGGGTACGGTCAGAAGCGTGGGAGGGTGAGAAAATTCACCAAGCCAGAGCGGGGAGCAGAGCAGGCAGAAGGACCGAAGTACACTGCTGAGGGGAGCAGCAGGCAGCAGGAGAGAGGTCTGCGCGCCATGTGGGACCCTCGCCTGGAGGCTGGGGAGCAGCCGGGGATCGAACCATCACTGCAGAGGCTGCGGGCAGCTTCACAACCCAGCGCTCAACCGCTGCGCCACCGGGGAGGCCCTATTCTAGTTCTTTTTCCAAATACAATATTATTGGTGATGACAAGTTGTATAGCTGGATCTGAGGGGTGTGAACCTGTACCCCTAAATCATATACACAGTGTTGTAAATCAATATTGTCTCAATTAAAAAAATGTTAGAGTCTAAAATTTTAATAGCAACAAACTACATAAACAAAAAATTTTGAAATCTTCTATTGTTTTCTGCATTCCCTTATTCATTGTGGAATTAGTTATAATAACCAAGGCCTGGAAACAAGTAAAATGTCCACTGACAAATTAATGGGTAAATAATATGTGTTTTCTTTTTTGTTAGTTTGTTTTATTTTTTAATTTGCTTTTTTTTGTTATTTACTTTTTTTTCTAATTTTTACAATTATTTTTCTTTTTTTTTACATCATTCTTCATTTTTAAACAATATTTGCTTCCCACACCCCCTCAGGTATAGTCCCCATAGAGTTTCCTTCCCCAATGCACCATCACCTCCCAATGCACCATCATCACCTCAGTCCCCAGTGCTCCTCCCTCCCTCTCTCTGATCCCTCTCCCTCCTCCTCCCCTGCAAGATGTCTCTGGTTTATGATTGTCTGTTTTTGCTTTGTTGTGTTTTGTACTGTTGTTATTTCTTTCTTTCTTTCTTTCTTTCTTTCTTTCTTTCTTTCTTTCTTTCTTTCTTTCTTTCTTTCTTTCTTTCTTTCTTTCTTTTTTTTTTTTTGGATAAAAAAGGTCATTAACACATCAATGTGGGTTATTTAAAAACATTTTTCTATTAAAAATAGCTTAGTGACAGGGCCTCCCTGGTAGCGCAAGGGATTGAGACTCAGCCTATGAAGCTCTCCACAGCCTCTGCAGCACGAATTCGATCCCCAGCCATGGAGAAACCCAAATGGCGCAGCAGACCTCTCCTGACTCACTCGCTGCTCCCCTCAGCAGTGTACTTCGGTCAGTCTGCCTGTTCTGTTTCCCACTCTGTCTCTGGTGGATCTTCTCACCCTCCACACCTCTGGCCTGTACCCCAGTTCCTGTATGCATAAATAAATAAATCTTTAAAAATAATTGCTGGATGAGAGATTGATGCAATGTATGTCCTTAAATGGATCATTTGAGGAGAATTTGGGTCTTGTAGTCAATGAAAGCAGTTTATTTGTTCATCAACTCAAATCTTAATTCATTTCTCTTATCAACGTTTTACAATTTTCAACATATACATCTTGCACATCTTATTTGATTGGTCACTAACTCACGGTTTTAGTGCTAATATTTGATTTTCTTATTTGAATATCAGATTGCTTATTGATAGTCCTAAAACACTGAAAACATGTGACACTTTAAATTTTATATACTCTAGGCAACACCTTTGCCTCATCTTAATAGACCCTGGTTAGTGTACAAAAATATAGCTAGATTTCAGAGATTGAATTGTGGCCTGGAATTGTTAAATTCACTTATTAATTTTAATAACTTTTTCAGGGTATATTTTGGGGCATTTCCTATGTAGCCTATAATGTTATCTGCAAGTAAGTTATCCTAATGAATGAATTGCTATCCAGTTCATACAGTTTATCTTTGTCATATTGCTATAGCTAACATCTACCTCCAAAACAATATTCAATATATTTACCATACAAAAAAATGTTACTTGTTCTTGATTTTAAAGGGAGAAAGCTATTAATGTTTCACCTTAGAAAATGGGTTTTTCACATTTTTTTAGCAGTTTGAAGAAATTTCTTTTTATTCTTAGTGTACTGAGTTTTTATTATAAATGTATGTCAATTTGTCTAATATTTTTAAATATCTTGAAATGATTATAAATTTTTCCTTTTTTATATTTTGTTCATAAAATAAATTGTTTTTCAAATTGGACAAATGCTGCTTATTTATCATGACATGTTTTACACTTTAATATATTGCTATATTCAATTTGCTATGATATACCAGGAAAAATTGCCTAAATAATTGATTTTAGAATAAGATAAAAGATTGGTATGATATGATAAGAGGTCCAGTTCAGTAAGAATACATAATTATCTGTAGGGTAAATGATTTTCAGGCTTTTCTGCCCTCTGGCCATTGGGATTGCATGCCAGATAGCGGGCACCTGATTTTTGTTACATTGTTATATTAAGTTGCATTGTTTACTTCCTTGGGCCATGGCTGCAGTATTTATATTTGCCAAGAGAAGCAGAGGCAAGAGAAAGGGAGCACCAGAGAGCCCAGAAAGATTGAAGATTCTCTGGGGACTGAGAGGCCTTCTGGTCTCCTGGACACCCGGCACCCCTGCCTGCCATATGCCTGGTTGCCTCACTACATGTAAAGGCTCAATAAACACCTGAAAAAGCCACCAAGGGCTCCTGGACGCTCCTTTACCCATCTGCTCGTGTCATAGAGAACCAGCTCTGTGCCTTCCTGGCACTACATAATTCAACATGGATTATCACATAACAGAGCTTCAAAATACAAAAACCTAATAAAACTCAAAGAAGAAAAAGACAAATGCACAATTATAATTATATATTTCTGTACTCATATAACTGGTCAAATATGATAACAGAAATTTGTAAGGAGACCTTCCCTAAACTAGCAATGAACTTGGCTTAATTGTCTTTATAGAATACTATTACCAACAAAACATAAAGCACATTTTATAAGTGTGCACATAATGTACCAACTTAGATCATATTCTGGACCTAAAAAAGGTCTCAATAATATTAAAATGATTTTAATTTTAAAGTATGCTTGTGAACCCAGATTTATGGTCAACTAATCTTTGACAAAGAAGCAAAGAATATACAATGGTGCAAAGAAAGTTTGTTCAATAAATGGTGCTGGGAAAACTGGGGTCGCCACATGCAAAAGAATGAAGCTTGACTACTACCTCACACCATATACAAAAACTAACTCAAAATGGATTAAAGAACTAGACATAAGACCTGAAACCATAAAATACATAGAAGGAAATATAGGTGAAACACTACATGACATGCACATCAAAGACATATTTACAGAGGCATCACCCAAAGCAGTGATAGTGAAGGCAAAGATACACAGCTGGGACTACATCAAATTAAAGAGCTTCTGCACAGCAAAAGAGACAATAACTGAAACAAAGAGAAACCCCACCCTCTGGGAGAAAATTGTTGCACACAACACTAATGATAAAGGACTGATCACAAAAATCTACAAAGAGCTGACAAGGCTCAAGAAAAACAAAGAAAACAATCCAGTGAAAAAAATGGGCAGAAGAACTAAAAAGAAAATTCTCCAAAGAGGAAATACAAAGGGGCAACAGGCATATGAAAAAAAATGTGCCACTTTACTTGTAATCAGGGAAATGCAAATCAAAACCACAATGAGATACCATCTCACACCAGTGAGAATGGCACATATTAAAAAAACTAGCAACAACAAATGTTGGTGAGGTTGTGGAGAAAAAGGAACTCTCCTGCACTGCTGGTGGGGGTGAAAACTGGTCCAAACACTATGGAGACTGTGTAGAGATTTCTGGGTCTACGAAACATAGAGCTTCCATATGATCCAGCAATTCCACTCCTAGATATTTACCCAGAGGGCACAAAAACACTGATGTGAAAGAACACCTGTACCCTTATGTTTATTGCAGCACTATTTACAATAGGTAAAACCTGGAAACAACCCAAATGCCTGAAAGTAGATGACTGGATCAAGAAGATGTGGTACATATGCACAATGGAATATTACTCAGCAATCAAAAACACAATCTCATGCCATTCGAAGCAACATGGATGGGGCTAGATGGAATTATGCTCAGTGAAATAAGCCAGAAGGAAAAAGAAAAATACTGGATGGTCTCACTCACAGCGGGAATTTAGAAAACCTAAATAAGGGAGCAGGAAAAATACTAATTATAATAAAATAAAAGTCAAAATCAACAAGCAACTATAAACCAGAGACACACTACTGGGTGGGAGGAGAGGAGGGATTAGGATCAAAATAAGGGGAGCGGGAATTGTATGGGGAATATAACCAAGATGAAAATGCACACATTGTGCAAAAATGAAAAAAATGATGCAAAAAATATAAAATAAAATAACAACAGCAAAAAAAGTGTGCTTGTGAACCACAATGAAATTAACCTGAAAATGAAATATAATTTTTTTTTTGTTTTTTTCATTTTTATTTTCTTGAGAACTTTCCATATTTTCTTTCCACAAGGGCAGTATCAGCTGCATTCCTACCAACAGTGGATGGAATTTCTTTTTTCACTGCAACCTCACTAACATTTGTTAATCCCATTTGTTTTCATATGGGCCATTCTCACAGGAATGAGGTGGTACCTTAGTGTGATTTTAATGTGCATTTCTCTTATAATATGTGCTGTTGAACATTTTCCTATATGTCTATAGGGTGTCTATTGAGGTCTTTTGCCCATTATTAATTGGTTCTTTAATTTTCATTTATTTGTTGTTGGATTGTGTAGGAACTTCGTACATTTTGGAAGCATCAAGTCTATTTTCCTTTGAAGGTGTCTTAACTGGTTAAATTTAGCATTTACACTATTTATTTTATTTTTCCCTTTTAAAATGTTATTTTAGGGTCTCCCTGGTGGTGCAGCGGTTGAGCGCTGGGTTGCGAAGATGCCCACAGCCTCTGCAGCACAGGTTCGATCCCCGGCTGCTCCCCGGCCACCCGAGGAGGGTCCCACATGGCGCGCAGACCTCTCCTGCCGCCCGCTGCTTCTGCCTGATCTGCTCCCTGTTCTGGCTCTGGTGAATTCTCTTACCCTCCTGCGCGTCTGACTCTACCCAGTGCTTGTATAAATAAATAAATAAAAATAAATAAAAATAAAATAAAATAAAATGTTATTTTACTTTTTTATTATTTTTTAAATTTTATATATTTTACATCATTTTTCATTTTTGCACAATGTATGCATTTTCATCTTGGTTATAGTCTCCATACAATTCCCACCCCCTCCTTGTTTTGATCCTACTCCCTCCTCCCCTCCCCACCCCTGTAGTGCATTTACACTATTTAAAAACCGGTCACTTTTTAAGAGTAACAATCGATAAGCTATGTACATAGATTGTTAAATTATGCATCTATACTTCATATAGAAGATAAATGCAGTGCCTCTCTGGTGGAAGAAGGGTTAAGCCTCCACACTATCAAGCTATTACAGTCACTGAGGTATGAGTTCAATCCCCAGCCAGGGAGATTCCAATAGTGTGCAGCATACCTCTCCTGAGTCCCTGCTGCTCCCCTCAGCTGTGTATTTCTGTAGATCCACCTGCTCTTCTCCCCATTTTATTTCTGGTGACTCCTCTTACCCTCCACACCTTTGACCTACACCCCAACTCCTATATGCATAAATAAATTAAATAAATCTTTTTTAAAAAGAAGATAAATGAGGGTAAGGAAGGTAGAAAGGAGGAAGTGAGAAGAGAGGAAGGGAGAAAATGTTGTTCCTATACCTGAGAGAAGAAAGCAAACATTGTACGAAAATGAACTCAACGGCCTCTGCGGCGCCGGTTCGATCCCTGGCTGCTCCCCGGCCACCGGAGGAGGGTCCCACATGGCGCGCAGACCTCTCCTGCCACGCCCGCTGCTCCCCTCAGCAGTGTACTTCGGTCCTTCTGCCTGCTCTGCTCCCTGCTCTGGCTCTGGTGAATTCTCTCACCCTCTTGCGCTTCTGACTGTACCCAGTGCATGTATAAACAGAACAAACAAACAAACAAATAAATAAATAAATAAAACATGCCTCTATAAAAATAAATAAATAAATAAAAGTATTGGGAAACACAGTCTTCAGGGTGCCTTCATTTGCACCTATGGCATCAATGATGGTAAAACAATGTCAGACTGAGACAGACACATTTTTCCTTTGTTGGCCTAAATTGACAATATACTATATAGATGTGCAATCAGTATGAATTTCATCCAATGCTTCCAAATATTTAAACCCTCCTAAATGGAAAAGTTTATGTGAATTATTTCATTTTATTTTTTTAAAGATTTATTTATTTATTTATAGAAGCACTGGGTACAATCAGAAGCGCGGGAGGTGAGAGAATTCACCAGAACCAGAGCAGGGAACAGAACAGGCAGACTGACAAAATACACTGCTGAGGGGAGCAGCGGGTGGCAGGCGAGGTCTGCGCGCCATGTGGGACCCTTTCGGCAGCCGGGTATGAGCCGGTGCAGCTTCGCAGCCCAGCGCTCAACCACTGCTCCACCGGGAATGCCCTACGTGGTTTATTTTAGATGTATTGCCTTATTAAGTTAAAACTAACACACTTCACATTGTAAAGATATGAAACAGATGCTCAGAGATTTTAAGTAAGTAAATCAAGCTTTCAGGCGTTAATTCTAGGATGTAGAATTCAAACTTAGGAGAGAACCCTGATGCGTAATGACACACTAAGTCTTTTGCTTGTACTTCCCACCAGGAAATTGGTGCAGCATTTTTATAAAAAACAAACAAATAAATATTTGATAAAATTGATATTAGATAAGTAAAGGATGGCTTAAGTTAGTAGACCAAAAAATTAGTAATGCCTCATAGTCTATGCTATGAGTAGACAAATCAAAATTATAAATTAACCTAGTAATGGAAATTAACAGGCAACTATAAATCAGAGACATTCTGTGGGGGAAGGGAAAGGAGAGGGGTCAAAATAGGGGAGGGAAGAGCATAGGGACTATGGTTTTGGTGCAAGGGTTAGTGGGTGGTGGGAATTTTATGGGGACTACACCTAAAAGGAGAAAGCAAATATACAAAAATGAACAATGTGGTAAAGTATATAATTAATTAATTAAACAAATGAAAATAAAATAATTGATTGTTAGTACTACTTTCCCATCAGAAACCTTAAGAGGTAGGTTAATAATACAATTTGATAAATTCATTTTATCCTGGTTTCATTCAACTGCTTCAGATGTGAACTATTACATAGTAGGTTCACAACAAACTCTTGGAGAAAGCCATGGCCTGTCCTTTTGTCATCTTCTATCTAAAATCACTTTATTTTTCTTTTCTTTTTTTAAATTTTTTTTTAATAGAGGCATGTTTTTATTTATTTATTTGTTTGTTTGTTTGTTTTGTTTGTTTATACATGCACTGGGTACAGTCAGAAGCGCAGGAGGGTGAGAGAATTCACCAGAGCCAGAGCGGGTAGCAGAGCAGGCAGAAGGACCGAAGTACACTGCTGAGGGGAGCAGTGGGCGGCAGGAGAGGCCTGTGCGCCATGTGGGACCCTCCTCCTTTGGCGGGGGGCAGCTGGGGATTGAACTGGCGCCTCAGAGGCCACGGTCAGCTTCCCAACCCAGCGCTCTACCGCTGCGCCACCAGGGAGGCCCTATCTAAAATCACTTTAAAAGTAAATCTTGGATAAGGATGTACTGAAACAAGATATGAACACCCATTAAATAAACTGACACCCAATCTTTAGACAGTTTGATAAACTTCAATAGTATTATGTTGGGCCTCCCCTGGTGGTGCAGGCAGTTGAACACCTTGCTGTGAAGCTGTCTGCAGCCTGCAGCGCCATTTCCATCCCAGCCGGCCGGCGAGGGTCCCACATGGCACGGAGACCTCTCCTGTCGACCCGCTGCTCCCTTCAGCAGTGTATTTCGTCAGTCTGCCTGTTCTGTTCCCTGCTCTGTCTCTGCTGAATTCTCTCACTGTCCCGTGCATCTGGCCTGTACCCCAGTTCTTCTATAAAATAATTATATATATATTTATATTAATTATCTGGGCCTCCCCTGGTGGCACAGCGGTTGAGAGCTGGGTTGTGAGGCTGCTTGCAGCCTCTGCAGCACCAGTTCGATCCCAGGTCACCGGTGAGGGTCCCACAAAAAAAACCAAAAAAAAAAAACCTTAGTTTGTATTAGATTCAATTACTTGAACACATTTACATATTTTTTTTTTAATTCACTGTCTTACCCATTTTTATTTTGTTTTTTTATTTTTTATTTTTTTAAAGATTTATTTATTTTTTTATACAAGCACTGGGTACAGTAAGAAGCGCGGGAGGGTGAGTGAGAGAATTCACCAGAGTCAGAGCGGGGAACAGAACAGGCAGACTGATGAAATACACTGCTGAGGGGAGCAGTGGGCGCGGCAGGAGAGGTCTGCACGCCATCTGGGACCATCGCAGCCCAGCACTCAACCACTGTGCCACCGGGGGAGGCTCCATTTACATATTTTAAAGGAAAGTGCTTATAGCAAATTTTAGTTATCTTCTTGAGTTTTTTAAATTATCAAAAATAAATGGCATTATCAATTAAAAACATTATCTTCTAGAGAGTTTGGTACAATCCTCCTATTGGCTAATGGTATTGCTTGTATTTCTACTGCAAAAAGGATTTTAAAAGTAAAAGTAATAGTAAACAGAATTTACAAGATTGTATAATAGGGAGAACTTATCTGGCCTCAAAAGATGAAAACAGTTCCATGAGGAAGTAAAGTTAAAGCTGTACTTTACTAGTTCAAAAAGTAAGTCAAATGTCCCCTTGACTTCAGTATTATGGTCTGAATTCCTGAATGTTATTATTTCAATTAGTTAATTGAAATTCACATTTTTAATAGGTAAATCTGCTTTTGGGCAGCAGACAGGTTTTAAATTTAAAAAGTGACTCAAGAATGAATACTAACATAATGTACAAGAAGAAAATGCAAGATTTCTAAATTCCTAATTATTTCCAAAAACTCAAACAAACACTGTATATATAATTATATATTTACCTGATTTTCTAGTCAATGGAAAGTTTGAAAAAATAGCAATATCCAATTGGTGTTAAATTTATGACTATACTCATCTTCAGGTTGTTAAGTAAATTCACAGTTTTTTTTAAGCAAATAGTTAAGCTTTCTTTTATATCTTATCTGCATGTGAATATGAGCACTGCAACATGCTACATTATGTTTACAAATATGAAGCAGTGTATATCATAAATATCTTACATATCCTGTAAAGGTTTTCTCCAATTTTCTGTTTATTTTAATGTACACACAAAAGACTTTATAAGTGATTAAAAAGATTGTTTTAATAAAGGATCAAAGCTAACCAAAAAAAAAAAAGAATTTATGCTCAGCGAAATAAGCCAAAAAGAAAAAGAAAAATACCGGATGGTCACACTCATAGCAGGAATCTAGAAAACTTAAATAAGGGACCAGGAAAATGAATAACTATAAGAAAGTGAAAATCAAAATCAACAAAAAACTATGAACCAGAGACACTTTTAGGGGGGCGGGGGCGGGAGGGGAGGGATTAGGGTCAGAATGGGGGGCTGCAATTGTATGGGGAATATAACAATAAAATTTATAAAAAAAAAAAAAAAAAAAAGAATTTAAAAGAAAATCAGCAATGGGTGGTTATGTACAAAATACAGGGCAAGTGGCCACATCAGGAAAGTATCTTCCTAAGTACATGAAGAAAACAAATTAGTATCTCATAACACTTTTATTAAATTATCACTGGGGAAAGCTGATTGTCCAAATATCCACAATTATTGAAAGTGAGTGGCCAAAACTCCTTGGTGTTGGCAGAGTCCAGAGATGGAGAACAGAGCCACAAACAGAACAGTGAGGTAGTGCACACCCTGCTCAAAGATAGAGAAGGTGGTCAGACTTAGAATCCCTGTAAATTTTCACTGCTGTAAGTGGCAGGTTGTAGCCCCTTTCCCCGCTTCAAGGAAAAGGAGGGAAACTTATCCCCAATGGACAAACCTCCATCTCTACTGGGGAAACCCACCTTAGTTCCCCTTTCCTCCTAGCACACCACCGTTGGATCAGAGTTACTTACCATGATGAAAGCTGACAGCTGGTAGGTGTGGATCTGCTTTATCTGGGGCTGCTGACAGCTAGCTAGGCATCTCAAAAGGCACCTGCCCGTCCCCCACATGGATCCTGGGGTTTTACTGTGTTCCTAGTCCATGGATAACAGGTGCCTACTAGAGAACACTGATGAATGGGCAGCAGTTGAGTTATATACCTTGGGCTGCTAGTGGCTATTTCCACAGTCCCAAAAGCACATATGCCTCGCCACCACCCTCTAAATGCCAGGGAATTTCTCTTGTCCCCTAACCTATGCAAAGCACCAAGTGCTGCCTGCTCCCTACCTCTGCAAAAGAAAACTGAATGCTGAGATGGGTTTGCAGTTGATACACCTGTGGCTTTGGAGGTTGTGGGAGGTTAGCTTTGTGGTCCCAAGAGGAACCCACACCTCCACTGCCCAAACTCCTGTGGCTTCCCTGAGTTTCTAGCTCACTGTACTTGGACAGTTGCTACCTACCATGATGAGAACAACTAGAAAATGTGGAGATGGTAATACCCAGGGCTGTTGCTGTCTAGCTTATTGATCCAAAAAACATCATCCCTTGCTCCATTTGGACTTGACAAGAATGTAGAAAGCCTAACTACTACACAGTTGGCAATTTCTCACAGTACAAGCCTGTGGCCCAAACCCACAACATACTTCCCACTCTGCTTATGCTGAGATCAGAACTAGATAGTAGTTGAACGGTCACCTGAAGTGTGGAACTCCTGGGAGAACTTTGCCAGTGGTCACATGGTCAGCCTTGGTCAAGAATGTTTAATGGTGATTGGAGAGCAATCCTTTGGCTCAAGTGGCTGTGACACTCAGGAAGACTTTTACCTTTGGAAATCCACTGCAACAATTTCCTCACCCCCCATATATATGCCTCATATATAGGCTGGATTCTCAGATCATCATTTTGCTCTGGTTCTAGAGCACTTGTAATCTTGAAGATTGATGAGGTTAAAATGCATTATTTATTTCAGGAGAGCTTTGGCTATTCAGGGGTTTTGATGGCTCCATATGAATTTCATCAATATTTTTTTCTATTTCTTTGAAGAATGCCATTGAAATTTTTATTGGAATAGCATTGAATATGTAAATTGCTTTTGGTAGGATGGCTGTTCTTCCAGTCCATGAGCAGGGGATGTCTTTCCATTTATTTGTGTATTCTTCTATTTCTTTTAACAGTGTATTATAGTTTTTGTCGTATAGTCCTTTACATATTTTGTTAAGATTATTCCAAAATATTTGTGCTTTTTTGTTTGTTTAAAAAATAAAAGGGATGAGTTTCATGATTACTTCTTCTTCAGATTTGTTGTTTGTGTATAGGAAGGCTACTGATTTTTCTTTGTTGATTTTGTATCCTGCTACTTTACTAAAGTGATTGACTAGTTTAATTAGTTTTTGAGTTCTTGGGGTTCTCTATGTATATTACCATATCATCTGTGAATAGTGATAGTGTGACTCCTTTGTCCCCTATTTGGATTCCTTGTGTCTTTTTCTTGTCTTATTGCTCTGGCTAGGACTTACAGTATTATATTGAAAATCAGAAGGGAATGGAGGCATCACACTCCAAGATTTCAAACTATACTACAAAGCCATAATAATCAAAACTGCATGGTATTGGAACAAGAACAGACTCATGAACCAATGGAACCAGATAGAAAAATCCAGAAATAAACCCACAGATTTGCAGTCAACTAATCTTTGACAAAGGAGCAAAGAATAAGCAATGGAGCAAAGAAAATTTGTTCAATAAATGGTGCTGCGAATACTGGGTTGCTACATGCAAAAGAATGAAGCTTGACTACTACCTCACACCATGCACAAAAACCAACTCAAAATGGATTAAAGAACTAGACATAAGACCTGAAACCATAAATATATATAGAAGGAAATATAAGAAAAACACTACATATCATATGGTTCAGTAACATCTTTAAAGACATATTCCCCCAAAGTAGTAATAGTGAAGGCAAAGATAAACAGCTGGGATTAGATCAAATTAAAGAGCAAAAGAGACAATAACCAAAACAAAGAGACACCTCACCAACTGGGAGAAATTTTTGCACAGAACACTAATGATAATGGACTGATCACAAAAATCTACAAAGAGCTGAAGAGATTCAACAAAAACAAAGTAAATAACTCAGTCAAAAATGGGCAGAAGAGCTA